>NW_005363247.1:10627473-10646606 GCF_000412655.1 Myotis brandtii
GCCCGCCCCGCCCACTCCTGCTCCCCGGGTCGCCAGCGGTGGGCCCGCACTCTGAGTCCCGGGGAGGCTTGGCCGCTTTGTCTGGGCTCAGGCTTGTCTTCGGAGCCCACCGGCCCGGCCCAGAGGGAACAAAGAGCCTCCCCCACACCCCAGCATCCGCCTCGCCCCCACGCGCTGGTTCACCACCTTCCGAAAGACCCCTTTGTCTGCCTGGGAAGCGCAGGTCGGCCAGGGAAGCCCACCACCCCCGCCCTAGGTCCTCCTTTGCTGACAACTGAGCTCGGTCTCATATGCAACCCACCCACTCCATGTGCAAACGACCTCATCACACAGTTCAGCGTTGCCCCGCTCCCCCCAAGAACAGACCCACTTATAGGTTTGTTGATGCATTGCGACCATCCAGGCCATTCCTTATTAGCTTTTTCATCATCTTCCAGTTCCATTCGGCTGTGCTTCTGGCTATCTTAGTTTCCTATAAAATAGTAATTACTTCCCTCAGGGTAAGCCTGAGTCTTGTTCACTTAAATGCTCCTTACTTAGGGAGAAGGAATATGAACAAATGGAGTGCATGAAGTTCGCGTGCCTGTGCACGTTTTAGCAGTCCTCTGCCACACACACACACACACACACACACACACACACACACACACACACGGGGACAGGGGGAGCGGGGCAAGGATTCTATCTTCGTTTTAATAAATGCCGAGGGAAATAAAAACCGAGCGGGCAAAGCGGGCATCTCTGCCAGGGGCCAGTGTGTAGTTTCCCACAGCGGACGCCTCCGGATGAGGGAGGATTTCCGAAAACAGGACTTGGAACACAGTCCTTTGACAACCAGGTTCATATCCTCAGCAAACGCTTCCAAGCCTTGTAAAGCAACACAAAGTTGCAGCCACCCCGCTGGGTAAACTTCAAAGAGACAGAGGCCAGGGGCAAGGAGGAAGGAAGTGTGATATTTAGAGAACTTACTGGGGTGGAGGAAGATTTTGAACTCAACTAGACAAACTTAAAGAAAGAAAGAAAAAAAGGGCAGAAATATAGTCTGTTTGAAGCTACAGTACCCATGACGCCCCTGTGTTTTATCAACAGAAGAGCAAGTAAGAAAGTATCCTTGGTTGTACTGGAGTTTCTCATTCAAACTGAGATACACAGATCTACCCCACGCCAAAGAAGAGTAACGAGTGCAGGCACATTTCCTGCTTTCCGGGCTGTAACTTCAGCCCTTCGGAAAGCCAGCTTTCCCTGGCATCGCCACAGTGATAAGATACAGAAGGGAGGGCAACCAGATGGCGAATAAAGACGTCTCCCTTGAGTTCTGCCCGCGGATTAAAGGGACAAGGGCACACGTTCTTTGTTGACACTTCTGCAGTGACTTCCCCTTTGGCGTGCGAGCCCCGCCGCCAACACAACTGTCACGGCCACCCCACAGCAAGTTGAACTCTTCCCGGGAACACGCCTAGCGAAGCACGCACACCTCGGCAACTGCCTTTGTTATTTAATTCCCGAGACTAAACACACGCACGCTCCTAGGAACACACAGAGGACCCCTGCCTTCACTCTATTGTCTACAGCCACATCTCATTCCTGGCTTGACTTTTAAAAAAAAATAAAAATAATCATCATATCCTGAAATGAAGCTTTGCATTTACCCGATGAGTTGCGTCTCCTGGTGCTCCTCAGTTCTTGCTATTTCTTTTGTCTTATAAAAGATCAGGAGCAGACTTATCGTGCAGATCGTCCACCTCTTCCTAACGGACCGCATCTTGGGTGCCTGGGACAGTAGTGGTTGCCCCGGTTCCGGCACCTTCTCTGGATAGAAAAGCTCCGTGTTGGGAGATTTAGTCGCCGGAGGTGGGGGGCGTTATCTGTAAAATGCGAGGAGAGCGTGGAGCCGGGGTCTCCGGCGCAGGTCGCGGGGGTCCACCGTGGCCACGCTCACCCCGGTGCCGGAGCGCAGCCCTGCGCTCTCCCTCGCGGTTCGCGCCAGCCCCGCCGGGTCGCTCCGCGCTGCTTCCCTGGGGCTCAGATTTCTTTAAAGACTAGACACCTTGAGCTTTGAAGGAGACGGCCGCTTCTGCAGCTGGGCTCGGGGGCGTCACTGGCCCTTCCCTTTTCCTAGCAGGGAAATGATGAGCAAAACCAACCAATCACCAGCGGAGGAGGCGGAGGCTGCTGCCGCCTCGCGTTGCCCACGGCTGCTCGGAGAGTAGCGTTGCAGGCGCTGCCTGCGCTGTGCGGGGAGAGGAAGCCTACAAGCTCCTGGCCGTGCATGCACACGCACACACACTCACACTCACACTCACGGGAGCCAGCCCTCCTGCACTGCGGGGAGAGCGAGGCAGGCAGCCCCAGAACCCCGAAGCTCGCAGGACTGGGAGGCGCTGAGGGCGCCCGTCCGTAGAGCGTGGAGAGGGCGCTTCTGCTGCGGACAGATTAGAGAGGCTTCCTGGTGGCGAAATCGTACAGATAAAGAAGGGGTGTGTTGCAAGAAGGGTTCGCATGCTCCAAGCTTTTGAAAACACACACATGCGCGCACTTAGGCATCCGCATGCCTCTCAAATAGAGTGACTTGGGGGGGGGGCGGGGGGGAGTCGGGGATGAAAGAGTAGAAAGAGGACGTTTTATAAACCGTGCATAGCTCAATCTGGAAAGTATAAATACACACATGCACCGAACAGCCTATTACCCCTCAGGGGGGTGGCAGATGACCCCCACTCAGGATCCTGTAGGAAACAAATGATGACATTAGGCACGTTATGGATATTTACGTGACTCCCTTTCATTGTCATTCGGAAACTCCTCACCTAAGTCAAGGAAACGTCAACCCCTCTTAAATTTCATTGAGGAGAAACAGGATTCTGAGAAAAAGCAATCACCAAAGAACTTAAAAAAAAATACACGTGAAGGAAAACAGGAAAGAAGTTAGGAAGGGAAGGAAGGAAGGAAGGAAGGAAGGAAGGAAGGAAGGAAGGAGCTCTTTTTCAAAAGTTTCAATAAGTATTTATCCTCTGATTTTCACCCTCTCCTCCCTCCAACTGTTTCCTCACTTCTAACGCAGGGACATTTTTCCAGTCCTCCATTCCAGTCCGCAGTCTGAGTATTTCTCCACTGTCCTTTGGGCCACACCCCTGGCAGGAGACAGTGCCTGGAGCCCAGGATTTTCACCAATGTACAGGCAAGGATCCCAAGTTCTTCCCCCCCTCCCCCCAGCCCTAACGTGTCAATTGAAATTTTTGTTCCTTCAGGTTGAGCAGTGGCTCTTTTGTCGGTGGCAGGAAGGGTACCGGGTGTCTGACCTGTGGGGTCAGACCACACCTAGGTTTCGCAACCTCGGTACTTGGGTTCTGGCTGGGAAAGAATTCAGAGCAAGACCCAAACTGTAAGAGGACATTTGTTTAGTAAATTACAGAGGTAGAAGAAGTGATTCTTAGGATACAAATTATGAAGGTAAAGGACGGGCCCTTGGAAGTTGGGAGTGAGGAAGCTAATGGTAATGTGCCTGGGGCAGAGAGGGGGAGAGGAGGGCATGGGCAGGCTCCCTGGAGGGAGAGCGCACTGGGTCCTCCATCCTAAGGGTTTTAAAGGTAGAGATTTTAGGGGAGGTCCCAGGGAAAGATCTTAATAGAATATTCAGCACCCTCCCAGGTGTGTCTATTCAGGGTTGTGGTCTTCACTGATTGATTGGCTGGCACCAGGGCAGGGGGTCATTATTCCATGCAGCTAGTCCTCACATCAGCAGTTGCTGGTTTTGTTGCTTATCTGGGTCTTGAGCTGAAATACAACTGAGGCTTAGATGTTATCTCTAAGGGGGAAAGGTCAGGGGCTCCAAACCGCAAGACCAGCAGCAATAAGCTAGGGGAGGAAAGGTCACCCAGGGTGAGGTCCCACCCTACATTTTGTCCTTTGCTAGCCACCTGGGGCTTTCCACCCTGGTGACCTTTTGTACCTGGCCTACAGCAGCTGTAGCAGTCATCCACCCTTGCCCCGGGGGTTTACACCTCTGCAAACCAGAAGTGGTGAGGCCCACCACCCATCCTATGCTGGAGGAGAGCAGGAAAGGGAGTTATGAGTTACCAGTCCCTGGACGGCTTAAAATAATGATAACATCTAGCTGCTTTTCGTAATAGGAAACTAGGTCCTCACCAATGTCTGACATTCTTTGCCTAAGGTTTGGGAAGTTAAGAACCAGCCTCTATTCACAGCAGAACAAACTAGGGAACTAGGGGGTTGGGTCTAAAATGCTCAAAGGAGCAAGTAATTATGAGCCTTTATTGACACTACAAGTGGTCTGCTGGGAGCCTTTCGAGTTTATTGATGTTGAGGCAAATCTCCCTTGCATTAATGCATCTCTATCACACTGACTTCTTAACTTGGAGAAACTGCAGTAAAGAAAACGCTTATTTAAGTTAAAAAGGAAACTTAGGATGCTAAATTCTCTTAGGTGAACTTTTGATTTTGAAACAGGGAACAAATAAATTTTGGATTTTAAATAAAACACCACTTACTGATGGTGATAGTGTAATGTGCATCACTTAAATTTATCCAACATATCTTGAGCAAGTACTAAAAGCCAGGCAATATGGAAGACATCTGAACATACAAGATGATTAAAATATAGCATCCAGCCAGACATGAAATTCACTCACTCAGAGTGGGGGCAGATTGTAAAACAAATAAGTTGCAATCTGGCACCATGAGTAACAGCAGCATTTGAAGCTTGTACATGGCATCTAGGAAAGCTACTTAGTAGAAGCAGAGGTAGTGTTTAAGTTTTGGGCAGCAAGGAAGGTGAGCTTCCCGAGGGAGGGCACAGATAAATTGGGGTTTGCAAGGCTAAGGAGTAAGCCAGACAGAGGGAGGTTAGGACATAACAGCAGAGGAAAGAGCAGGTGCTTTGAGGAACTGTGGAGTAGTTCAGTCCTGTGGGAATAGAAAGTGGAAAGGAAGAGGAGTGGGACAAAGGTTTCAGGATGAATATTCTACAGCTCCACAATGTCAAGCTGTCTCCTCTAATGGGAAAGTTGCAACAAGAAAATCTGCCAGAGGAAATTGGGTTTGATTCCTGTATGAAGCTTTAAGTTAAATTAGGGGAAACTGTTCATCTGGCCCTAACAGAACAAAACAAACACACCAACAGCAGAAGAAAAGCACACCAAGTACTAGTTATAGGAACACAGAAAACGTATTTAAACTTCTAGAAGAGGGGGGGGGGGAATGAATGCCTGAATTCTATAATGCTGCTATTTCTAAATTCCTTAAGCATGGCACCTTTTAGATTGAGGTAAACACTTCTGAATGATTGATAATGGATCGGTAAGACTCAAGAGCTTCCACTTCCCATATTTGAACACTTTAGTGTTTAGAGTGTATTTTAGTGTCATTTGTCTAATATTATTAGATTCATGAAATATGCATCTGTATTTGCCAAGTTAATAAAAAGCATACAGGACAACACTTGGTCCAAATCGAGGACAGTCTGGTTCTTCTCAATAGGCAATTAGGCATAAGAACCATAAATATAAATGTTGTGTAAGAAAACATATCCACACAAGAGTCTTTTGGGTTCACGTCTTTCCATTAGAATGCCTATTTTGATGATCCTGAAAAATTCAAGTTGTTCCTAAATTTCCATTCTATCTTTGTACTGTAAGTTCTTCAATAAAGAGCACACATTTGTCTTTATTCAGCACAATTCTGCAATTACACAGTACCCTATGAATAAATAATGAAAATAATGGCAGCTGCTTTTAAAATGCTGCTTTATCTTTCAACTTAATGTAAATCATGTTTTAATTGCGGCCTGTGCCCTCAACTTTAGCTAGAAATAAGTGGGTAGACATTTGGAGTTTCATAGTGGGGTTTTTAATGGCCCATGACAGTTTTTCTTAATAAACTATTTTTAGAACAGTTTTTGATTTACAGCATATTGAGCAGAAAGTACAGAGACTTACCATATACCCTCACCTCCAACATACATAGCTTCCCCCACTATCAACATCCCATATCAGAGCAGTACATTTGTTAAAATCAATGAAGCTACATTGACACATCATTGTCACCCACAGTCCATAGCTTATTTTAGGGTTCACTCTTGGTATTTTACATTCATCCTATGGACTTTGCTAGATGTGTAATAACTTAAAAGTATTATACAGAGTAGTTTCACTGTTCTAAATATCCTCTGTGCTCTGCTCTCCTTCCCCACTGAGTCTTAGCAAACACTGATCTTTTTACTGTCTCCACAGTTTTGCCTTTTCCAGAAGTCATATAGTTGTAATTATACAGTATGTAACCCTTTTATATTGGCTTCTTTTACTTAATAATATGCTTTTAAAATTCTTCCGTATTTTTTTCATGGCATAAGCGCTCACTTTTTTTCAATGCTGAATAATATTCCATATTATGGATATACTGCAGTATTTATCCAAATGCCTACTGAAGGAACTCTTGGTTACTTCTGAGTTTTGGCAATCACAAAGCTGCTATAAACATCCATGTGAAGTTGTTTTGTGTTGACTTAAGTTATCAACTCATTTGGGTAAATACCAAATGAGTATAGTAGCTGGTAAGATTGATGGTAAGACTATGGTTAGCTTTGAAGAAACCTGAATTGTCTTCCAAGTAACTGTACTATTTTCCATCCCACCAGCAATGAATGAGAGTTCTTGTTGCGCTACATCCTCACCAGCATTTGGTATTTTCAGTATTTTGAATGTTGACCATTAAATAGGTGTTTAGTGGTATCTCATTGTTGTTTTAATTTGCATTTTCCTGAGGACATATGGTTTGAAACATCTTTTCATATGCTTATTTGCCATCTGTGTATCTTCTTTGGTGAGAAGCCTATTGAGATCTTTTGCCCAATTTAAATTGGGTTTTTCATTTTGTTACTGCTGAATTGAAGAGTTCTTTGTATATATTTGGATAAAGTCCTTTATCACATATGTTTTGCAAATATTTTCTTTCAGCCCATGGCTTATCTTCTCATTATTTTGACAGCATCTTTCACAGAGCAGACATTTCAAATTTGATTAACTCTTCTAGTTTATTGATTATCCTTACATTCATTTTGCCTTTGATGAATCTAAAAAGTCATTGTCAACCCAAGGTCATTTAGATTTTTTCACCTGTTATCTTCTGGGAGTTTTATAATTTCCCATTTTATATTATGTCTACCATGTATTTTGATTTAATTTTTGTGAAGAGTGTAAGTTATATGTCTAGGTTTTGTTTTTTGTGTTTTGGTTTTTTTTGTTTCTTTGTTGTTGTTTTTTTTTGCATGTGGCTATCTAGTTGTTTATGGACAATTTGTTGAAAAGACAATGTTATCTGCATTGTGCTGCCTTTGTTCTTTCCCAAAGATCAGTTGAATACACTTGAATGGGTTTATTTCTGGGACTTTATCTGTTCCACTGATTTATTTGTGTATTCTTTCACAAATAATCACATTGTCTTTATTATTTTAACTTTATAATAAGAGTTAAAATCTGGTAGTTTTAGTGCTCCAACTGTTTTCCTTCCCTATTATGTAGGCTACTTTGTATCTTTTGTCTCAATATAAGCTTTAAAATCAGTTTGTCAATATCTTCAAAATAACTTGGAATAGTTGAATCTGTAGATCAAGTTGAAAAAAAGTGACATCTTAACAATACTGCCTTCCTATCATGAACATGGAGGATCTCTTCATTTATTTAGTTATTCTTTGATTCATTTCATAAAACTTTGTCAGTATTCATCATATAGCTCTTGCATATGTTTAGTTAGATTTACACCTAAGTATTTTATTTTTTGAGTGCTAACATAAATGTGTTTTATTTTAATTTCAAGTTCCAATTGTTTCTTGTTAGTACCCATGGCATTTTAACAATGGAATTGCTGGTGTATTAGTCCAGAACCTCCAGAGAAACAGAACCATAAGATGTGTGTAAATGCAGAGAAGAGGGATTTATTTTAAGTAACTGATCATGTAATTGTGGAGGTTGGCACTTCCCAATTGTAGGATAAGGTGGTAGGCTGGAAGAAGGAAGAGTTAATATTGTAGCTCAACTCCGAGGACATCTGGAGGCAGACATCCCTCTTCTTTAGGAACCTCAATCTATTATTTTCTTAAAGCCTTCAGTTTACTGGGTGAGGCCCATCAGATTATGGAGGATAAACTGCTTTACTCAAAAATTTTGGATTTAAAAGTTACTCTGTACTAAAAAAAACACCTTCACACCAACATCTAGACTGGCATTTAACTAAATATTTGGGTACTATGGACTAATCAAGTTGGCACATAAAATCATCACAGATGCAGATGGGCTGGTTAAAATTCTTGTTAATGACCTTACAATATACTGAGAATTATTCATGAAAGCCTTTTACCTATGAGTCAATGATCAGGAAAAACAAGAGACATGTTCATGAAAATTTAGCTGTTCATCACTAGGCAACTCAGTCTTTTTTATTTTTTTTCTGGACAAAATATCTAGTTTTAAAAAATTTATTCTAAATTAATTCATTTTGCTCATATAAATATGCATAAAGCTTCACTGATTTTTGTTCAATATGTATATTCATTGTCCTTCTGTTACTTTGTGTTTTGTTTTTCATCCATTATAAGCAAATGTAATATTAACAGAGGGGTGATCTTGACTATAGGTACAATATACAATTATAAATATAATTTCTGGAACAACAGGAAAATCCCATCATTGCCATTCTCAGTTCTTCCCCACTATCTAACCCCACCACTTACAGTTTTGTTTGCATTTAGTATTTGAGCTCTATTTAAATATAAATGTCTTTGAAAAGACAGTTCTTACACACTGTTAGTCAAATATTCTTCAATTTATAATATCCATTTGAAATGTTCTCTGAGATATCTTTTAACAACTGCTAGTCCAATATACTCCAATTTGGAATGGGACTTCAATTGCTCATAGTCCACGTTTTAATTGTTTTTAAACCTTATCTCATTTGGTTTATAGTCCTAACTTGCTGTTTTATTCCCTCTGCAAAGACCCCTGAAAACAAACAGATACACTATTCCTCACATGTTTTGGGAAGTCCTCAAAGTCCCACCTTATTACCTAGTGTTATATTTTCTGTGTTCTACTTTCCCTGTGTTTCCATGCTCAGTGGTGCTGGGAGGAACTGTCTGGTAGAAATAGAATAACTATTACCTACCCCAAATATTACCTACCCCAAACTGTTCTCCTATTGAATGGTGGTCACTTCCAAAGCAATTCTCTCTGTCACTATCTAGAGAGTATATTGTTTTGGGTCATAATTTTTTAATCTTAGGGTACTTTCTAAGTCTCTCATATCTGTGTTAGCCAATTTCTTTCTGCTCTCTTATTACCTTTCTTTTTTCATGTTGCCCAATCCAACCATACACTTAATTTTTTTTTAACTTAACCAACCTTCTTTTTGTATTATTTTCAATTCATCATAAAAGAATCAAAGGGAAATAGTATTACACATTTTTCAAGGCTAAAACAATTATTTGTGTAGGTCTATCTCTTTTTAGATAAATAAATATCTATGCAATCACTTTTATAGTTATAATAGTATATAATAAGTATCTCTGGAAAATATTGCTTTGATGTATATATTATAACATTGAACAGTTGTGTGTAAAGTGAACTTTGTGAAGCAGACATTTTAAATGGTTTATTGTTTATCACTTAAATATTTAAAGAAAAATAATATTCAGGTCATTATTAGCTGGTACACTAGTGATGAATATAACTTCTAGAAGACTTTTGTTTTCCAGCAAAATGGATCAAAATTAAATACACACACACAAAATTAAGTGCCAGTAATACAAATTTATTTTCAATATCATAAGATTTGTTAATACCAAACTCACCTACTCTGATAGTAATGATTAGGAGGCATTAAGTAACAATTGTTTCATCTCGCTTCACAATTTGTGTTTATTCCAATTCATTTATCTACTTGGTCCCTGCATGTACATGAAATTACAATCCTTCAATTAAATAATTCTATTAAACTATACACAATGATTTCATGATTTATGTTTAATGGATTGAAAATTTGATAACCTGGGCTCTTGTTAAATGAATAGTTGAGCAAATAACTTAAGTCCTTATGAACTAAACTTTTGAAAGTTAAGTGCAGAGATGCCTAATCTGTCAGCAGGAGAAAGCTGCTGTGGGAAAATGAATAAATAGTTACTTATTGGAGGGAGCCTGTGGAAATAAAGGAAAAATAATGAGTCTAATTCACATCTGACCTGTGCCTCATCATATGAATAATCGATCTGTATTCTGCATAAACACAATCATATTTACCTACAGTTCACCAGAAAACTTCACTATGCAAATACCTAAAGTTAAGATAGGTATTATGATTAAACATATGCTCAGATATTCACAGCTCATGCAAATTGTAAAGTTTATGTTGGTTACAATTGTGTTTCTATTATTAGAAAAATAAAGAAATACATTTTAAAATCCTTTGGGGAAGATCCAAATTTGGCCATTTTACCCTCTCTTGTGTAACCTAAATGTAAAACTAGCTACCTTTTGACCATATGTGTTAAATGAAGAAGATATGAAGAAGAAAGTAGATTGTATTTAGCCACTTATAATCTTTTTGACAGAGGAATAAATTTACATAGAATTCTTGAAAGTGAATGAATTATTATAATTTTTATGATGAGGAGAATTCCTATGGAGATTAACTTAGAACCATGATGATCTGAATGTGGGTCCTTGGTATCACAGGCACCTGTCATGTCTGTTAAGGTAAACAAAGGTGTCTGGGCAGTTGATGATTCTTGCACATGGATACTGATATCCCTTTAAAGATGAAGTCACCTGTAGAAAGCATCAACACTGGGCTTATATCATCAACTCTCTGGTGATAAATGGTAGAACAAGTGCAAAAGACACTTCAAAGTTCAAGTTGATTGAAGTACCCAATTAATCTTATGGTACAATTATTCACAACCTAGTCAAGAAGTTAAAGATGGGACTAGAATCCCACAAGACACTTTGGAAACCTTGTACTATCACCTTTTCACTCTACAGATTAAAAAAAAATGAATAAAAGTGTTATCTAGTGATTTACATATGGTATTAATTTATTAATTAGTAAAAAATATTTCTTGACTACATACTCTTTATCAGAGATTATACTTGGCATTGAAGATACAGCAGAGTACAAAGAGGACAAATGTCATCCTCTTGAGGTGTTTAATTTATAGATGTAGATAGATATAATAGAAGGAAAACCTGGAGGTAATTCCATGTTGTGATAAGTGCTGTGAAGGCCTCAACAGGGTAGAGTAACTAAGGGTAGTGAAATTCTTTGAATAAGATGGTCAGGGAAGGGCTCTTGGAGGAGGTGACATTTGAAGAGAGACTTGCAGAATAAAAGGGAGCTAGCAATGCACAGAACTGAACAAGAGCATTATATACTGAGAGGATAGCAAATGCAAATGCAAGGAAGTAAACGATTGGCCAGGCAAAAATGGCAGAAAATAAAGAACACAATGGAAGCCATTATATTGTATATAACCAATTAAGCAAACTATGAGACCATATAAGAAGATATTTGTTGAAAGGGAGTATCTGAATTATTTTTACCAAAGCCTGGGAATCAAAATCATTTAGGACATGTAGTATTATTTCGGAGAAGTGCTACTTGTCTATTTAAGGCTAGAGCTCATGAATTAAAACAGAGATTTGTCAGTATGGTTACATGAGTACTTCTAGTTGAGTTGAGTTATTCAGGTTGTATACACAGAATGTGTATACTTGCATTCAACCAGAGTTGAGGTTTTGCCAGACAAGTATGGGAGAGGGAGAGAAATCAAGAGTTTAAACTGCTTAAAAAATCATGCAAATAATGATGAGCCACCTAACCTAAGATGGTAAAAAGTAAAAAGGGGAGTGAAAACAGAAGAGGACAGATGCATAAAGTCTACAATCCAACAGGCTGAAATCTCAATATAATGAAGTAATTTAAGTGGCTACTAGAGAAGTAAGTTGAAAAGGTGATAGGTACACAGAGAGGGAGAAACTTGCAACTTGGATTTCAGAGGGGGGAAAAAACCCTAATGCTGGTGCAAGATACAGAATTACTATGGGAATTAGAAACTAATGGAAGATTAAATTGAGGTGAAACCAAATTTTGCTAGGTATAAAAAAGACAATTGAAGAGAGACTAGGATTTTGGATCATCTACATGATTATGATTATTTGAAGTCACTAAACATCATGCAGAGAAATAAGTAATGATTATATGAGTTGAGTAGGCCTTTCATTCCTGGCAGGTAATTAAGTGGTCTGTAGATGACAGCATGAGGGGTGGCAGATGGAGAACCACGGATCGCATAAACTCCAATGGGAACCAAGAAGAACAGTGTTCCTGTTCCTGGCCATGACTTACATGTCGTGTCAAGAAAAATCAACTTTCACATGCAAAGCCTTGCTGAAGAAGGAGAGATCTCTCCTCAAATGGTCAGGAGTGATCATCAAGTGATGAGATTAGTTAACTCAATCTTAGATTATTATAACCAAAAGACAGACAAATTATGTTTTTTAGTAATTCTGGATTTAAAAATTTTAATTTTGTATTAACTTTAAATAACTTTCATCTTGTTTTTACTCTTGTTTAAACATTATATGTTTCGCTCATTTGACAGATCATCTAAAGTGGATGTAAATTTGCAATTCAAATTTGCTATTAAGCTATTTCTTTTTTTTTTATTTCCTAACCTAGTACATTAATTTCATTAGCTTTATTAACTAAAATAAGGCCCCTAAAATCACAGTGGCTTATAATACACATATGCATTTCTCATTCCTGATACTTGTCAGTGGCTGTGGGATAACTTCCTTATGTCTGTTCCACATGTGTTCTCATTCCAGATTCTGACCTCAAAGAGCTGGCCTTACTTGGGACCTCCAGAAAGAGAGCTGGCAGAAACTATTGATGCCTTCTAAAGTTTCTTCTCAGATAGTTCTGTAATTATTACTGCTCACATTTCTTTGGCTAATTTGTGTATTGTGACCAAGGCCCAAATCAATGAGACTGGAATGTAGCACCTCCTTCAGGAGGGCTCTGCATGTTAAGTGTCCATGAATGAGGCTGGGTAAAGCTTTTAGTAGGAAGAGAAGAAAGCAAAGATTTAGGGGGGAAAAAATAGCAGCAAAAATAAGGTCTACCACTGGAAAGTAGCACTGATACCTCACACAAGATAAAAGGTCTAATGGATAAATGAGTAAGAGACTAATATTCAGGAGATAAATACACACTGGGCTGATAGACATGTATCTGCCATGGATAGAAATCCAAATGCTAACAAAGTCTGCAGGGTCCAAAAGGATAGATTTAAAGACAGAATAAATGTCAAGAATATTTTTTGTAAAAATCATAGAAAACTAAAACAGGCAAAAAAAATGAGAACAGTACTGTTAGAAAATAAAAGTTAGCTAGCCCACATCCCTAAAACCGTCACAAAGTGGCAATTCTTTTATATATTTTTTTATTGATTTTAGAGAGGAACAGAGAGATAGAAACATCAATGATGAGAGAGAATCATTGATTGGCTGCCTCCTGCACACCCCTTACGGGGGATCGAGCCAGCAACCTGGGCATGTGCCCTTGACTAGAATCAAACCCGGGACCCTTGAGTCCACAGGTCAACACTCTATCCACTGAGCCACACGGGCCAGGGTATAAAGTGGCAATTCTTGTACGATAAATTTTTCATGATCCAATGTCTGGCTACCAAATTTACTGACTCAGATATATGATTTTATCATTACTCTACAAGTGCTCCACGTGTCAGAGGGCAGACGCAGACTCGTTATTCAGCGCTGGAAGCTAATAGCTTGTTTTATTCATCTCAGCATAAGAAAGGTTTAGCCAGTGGGCTAAATGTATTTAAGGGCTGATTGCCAAAGCTCTCTTTCCATAGGACTGTGCTTGACTAGAAGCTGACAAAACTTGCATCTTCACATTTCTTTCCTGTAGTACTGATACTGGAACCAGTAAGCAGGGTCGTGTCTCACGGAATTGAAGAATGAAGCCGGACTCGAAGAAGGAAGCCAAGGACCAGAGGAGTTCACCAAGGCAGGAGTTTATTGCAAACAAACTCAGGATCTCTGCTTGGGAAGGAATTCAAATAGGTTGTCCCCCTGAAGCATTCTGCTATTCCCCTTCTATCTGCTGAAGGCCCGCTCTTTGTCTATCTGTGCTACTCTCTGATTGGTTCCTGGCCTTTTTGCAACATTTTGTTTTATACATCCTTGAAAAAAATCCTTGTTTCAAAACACCCCATTTTTCTGCTATCCATCCTGTTTTTCTACAAAACATTTTTTGTTGTTGTTGTTTCAGCTAGCTCCATGATTCCTCCTTCTTCCATCCCTTTCCCTGTTTACCTAATTCTGCTTTAACTCCTTTCAGTACCTGGTTTAATCTGTACCCTTTCTGATTGACACATTTATTCTTTAGCATTTTTATCCATGCAGTCAGGTTACATTTATGTATTCATGGCTATGTAGCGATGGCATTTCCTTCATATAGCACTGTATCTCCCCTCTTCCCTTTTAAAATTTCCCTCTCAGGATGCAACCTTTACTCCATGCCATTCTAAAAATGTAGAGGGTTTACCTCATTGTAATCCCAGAAAACCAACATGATACACATATTCCTGAATCAATCTTAGAGGAAGTTTTCCCTTAATTATTCACCTCAATAAATGAATGTGTATTTGAAAGATAGGCTTCAAAACTCTGGGATATCAAAACAAACATTTATTTGATCAAGACAGAATGGCTTAATTAAACAAAGGATCAATTAGTTATGAGACTAGACTTGTTCACAAAGGTATAACAGTGGTTTTAGCTATTTTATTCTTTATCCACTACAGACTTTAATAAGACTACTTTTTATTTATTAATATAATAATTTACATTCAGTGAAAATGATACTTTTGTAATTAACCTAGCTATTGATAACAGTTGAAAAGAGCAAAGGGAAGTCCAAATATTATAAGTATGTCATTTAGACAGCTTCACCAGGAAGCTACAGCTTTACACTCCCCAGGGAGCCACCGGTCTATTCCCTGCAGATCCCTGGGGGAAGGGACTAGACAGGGAAGATAGACACATGCCCAGTAAAGCGGAGGTGATGCAGGCAAGGTACTTGTCTGTCAGTCACACCTGGAACAGATCATTGGCCAGAGTTGTCCTCGCCACTGCAAGGGCATGAAATTTGAAATGTTTACTCCCCTAAACAAAGGAGTTGGCTTTCTTCTTAACTCCTGTGTTGTGGGGCTCTTGTTCCTGCTTCCTGGCATTCTTCGGTGTGGCCCACAGCCATGTGTGCTCCCACACACAATGGACTAATGACCTGTAAATAGCCTGATGCTGAACTGGACCTGGCTGCAACATGGAACGGAAACTGTGGACACTGGCTTTGTTTTTAGCTCCACTGAATCCCCAGCTACTCTTCTTCCAGGACTTGGTTAAGGGAAATGGGAGTTTGGTAATGCAGAGATGTAATTCCACGCAAATAAAAATCATTCATTCTTCCGTGCAAGTATCAGAAAATTCTGTTTCTCGAGATATTGTGAGAACTCCACCCCCCGCACTAAGTGGGGAAAGGGATACCTCAACTTCCCCAATAACAAAATGTACTGTTCTTTGATGAGTTTGGTAAACTCTATAGGCAATAACCAGTACCCAGATCAGAGCGTGGAACATTTCCATCATCCTAGAAATACCCTTTTTCCTTTTCTCCAGTCATTCTCCATCTATAATTTTCAATGATTCTTTATCTCACCATAGCTTAGTTTCTCTTGCTCTTGAGCTCCATAGGAATGAACTTATGTATACATCCTCTTTAGTGACCTGGTCTTTGAGAGTTTTCAATGTTATGTTTATTGGTAATTTGCATATTATACTCTTTTTCTTCTTAAAAATATTTTTTATTGATTTCAGAGAAGAAGGGAGAGGGAGAGATAGAAACTTCAATGATGAGAGAGAATCATTGATTGGCTGCCTTCTGCACGCCCAACACTGGGGATCGAGCCTGCAACCCAGGCATGTGTCCTGACTGGGGATCAAACCATGACCTCCTAGTTCATAGGTCGTTGCTCAACCACTGAGGCATGCTGGCGGGGCACAGGGATAAACTTTTATAGTTTCATGGAAAGCACTGGAGTTGGGATGGCCCTTTAGAGTTGTCTTGCCTTGAGATAAGGGAGCCATGACTTTACACTCCTGTGTTTATGATGGGTAGGTTCCCACTTGGGTTGGGACATGACCTGGGTATAGAAGTTCTCTCAGGTAAAGTAAATTTCTAGAGAGGAACTCAGCTGCTGAAATTCCCAAAAGGGGAAAAGGGAATGAGCGTCTTAGTCCTATATGGGGAATCTGGGTGGCACATCATATTATCCACAATAGAAAGTGATTGAGAATGACGTTGTGTTGGTTGGTCACACCTTGATTTTGCATGCATACAGATTTAGGGGCTTACTCTCTTCCTGTCTCTACCATAGTTTCTGGGAGTATAAGTAAGTTAGCTTCAGTTTTATTAAGTTTATTCTGTATTGTCATCAATGTTGATGCATATGATGGCTGTGTCAAGCAAAACATGTTGGAAAGTTTTATTTAACATTTTGATGAGAATTACATTATGTTGTTTTTTTTAAGAAACTCAGGGTTTTATAGCAAAAATAACACATATTTCTGACACCTCTTACAAAGGCTGACTTCAGTAAGTTCGATATCTCTGTAGGCTTTAGAAAAAAAATGGGCTATTTAATTAATTCTTCTGCCTCCTACTTAAAAGAAAATAAAAAATAAAAAAATAAATAAGCTCTATAGTTTTGTTTTGTTTGTTAATCTTGTGGTTTAAAGCAGCTCATTGTTATTTTTGGAAATCCTTCAGTGTTTAACCTTCAGATCACCTTTAATGCCACCGAGATTTATTGTCTAATTGTAACAATCAAAATAAGAGACAGTCATATAAGTGGCAAGGACCTCACTTCGACTTTCTCTTTGCAGTGAGATAATAAAGATCAGGTCCATTGATCCAGGCACCACTGTATAGGAGCATCTCATGGCTCACAGCACAAAATCCCAAAGATGATGTGTGCAGAATGATACTCTAATATATTAAAAGCCACATAGTAAGACACTGTATAACATTATGGTTTGAAGAAAGAATATTTTTGTGAGAGGTTTTACATCCAAAGATATTGAATGCTCAATGTAGCATTTATTTGGATGGGCAATGAAAGATTCATATAAACATCCATGAATAATCACCCGGTTGCACATAATGTTCAGCAGCACTTACCTAAATGTTTCATATTGCCATGGGATAGATTCTTATACAAAGCCTGAAAGTGCACAGCTGAATGGATGATTACTGAAACAGACCTAGTTGATATTATACTAGCATCATCGACTCACTAATGTTTATATAGGTCTTTGTTTTTTCCCCCAAATATAAAACTATGAGAGCTATACACATATTTTACAGTTTATTCTGAAATAATTAAAAATATTTTTCAGAATAAAAAACATTTTATTATTTTTTCATAGATTAAAGATAAACTTTGAAAATAAAGTGTCAGACCTTGTGAAAATGGAGGTGGCTCAATTACCTTTGAGTACTTGGAAAAGTGATGTTTTTTACCTAAAAGGCAAAATATTCTGTTTCTTTACTCTCTATTTCACCCAGTATAACTATATAACTGGACCAAGTATTTCTAGTCACTGGAGAAAGCATTTAGTTTTGAGGGTGGGGATAAGAATTAAGGGAGAATAGTAATTTTACATATTCTAAGTATTTTGCGAGAAGAAAAAGAAAGAAAATAAGTTAGCTGGCAAGAATTCTTCACAAAAAAAGTCAGAAACACTAAGTTATTTGGTTCTTGCTTTAGGACCAGTAAGAGAGGCTCAAAAAAAGGCCCCTCTTCCCCCTCGCAAAAAATCAATTTGATTCTTGTGGATTGGGAGGCAGAACCAGGACTCCTTTGACAAAGTTTAGTTATTTAGTTATTGCTGTGAATAATATTGTTTTCTCTTTAGTAATGTTTACACCAAAGCTAAGGTTGAAAAATCTCCTATCCCTTGTGTGATTAAAACTGCTAATTAATTATCACACTAATTGTGGGTTTTTCACATATGATCCTTTAAGTATCTGAAATCATTAGTACTCATGAATCATCATAGATATCCTTATGTGCCATTGGTATGTAAAGCCTTTGGGACAATAATAGATACTCTAGACATTTAGTAATAGAACACAAAAAAATATATACCATGTTTTTCTTTATCTCAACTTCTTGAGTGTTCCATATTCTAATGCATTTTCTACAACCTCTACCTCTTTCTCCTCATAACACCTCTACTCCATTACATTGTATAAAATGAGCAGGTCTTTTTAGTTTATTAAGCGTATTCATTATAAGTTGTTTATCTTCTTGTCAGTATTTTAATAAGGTCTACAGGATTAACATAAATGCTATTATGATGCTTAATTTTTAGGTGTCAATACATAGGGTGTTTGGGGATGAGATTAACATTTAAGTTGATGAGTTCTGGGTGAATCAGATTGCCCTCTATAATGTAGGTGGGTTTCATCAAATCAGTTGAAGGCCTAACTAGAACAAAAAGATCAGCTCCCCAGAGTGGGTAGTGAATTCTTTTGAAGACTGCCTTTGGACTTCATCTGCACCATGAACTCTATCGTGTCTTGACCTGCTGGTCCACACTGCAGATTTTTAACTTTCCAGCCTCCATAATTGTGAACCAATTCCTTATAATCTCCCTCTTTCTCTATAACATATATATATATACAGTGGGGCCTTGACTTAGGAGTTTAATTCGTTCCGTGATGGAGCTTGTAACTCAAATTACTCGTATGTCAAATCAAAGAGTGAACGAGTGAGACACGTGATGCTGGGCTGATGTTGTGGCGTTCACTGTGACGTTCGCTGCGCCAACTAGCGGTGGGGTATCTGAAGCTGGCTCGTAACCTGAATTTTAGCTCGCAACTCAAAGCAAAAAATCGGCCGAGAGACTGCTCGTATCTCGAAAAACTCGTTAGTCAGGACACTCGTAAGTCAAGGCCCCACTGTGTGTGTGTGTGTGTGT
>NW_005363247.1:10647105-10653372 GCF_000412655.1 Myotis brandtii
TATATATATATATATACACACACACACACACTAGAGGCTCGATGCACAAAAATTCATCCATTGGGGGGGGTTCCTCAGCCCGGCATGTCCCCTCTCACAGTCTGGGAGCCCTCAGGGGATGTCCTACTGATGGCTTAGGCTTGCTCCCTGCAGGGAGAGGGCCTAAGCCGCAGTCTGGCCTCCCAATGTGGGAGGCAACCTGGCTGATCAGGGAAGATGCTGCCCCCATCACCCTGCTGCTGCTGCCACTGCCGGCCTTGGTGGCTGCAAGGCCTGAGGCCCAGGCCTCACGGCTGCCTGAGCCCATGGCTGCCTGAGCCCCAGGCCTCGTAGCTGCTATAACTTTGTCTGGATGGACGTCCGGAAGACATCTGCCCTATTTAGCATATGACCCTTTTATTAGTATCTATAATAATAAAAGTGTCATATGCTAATTAGACCAGATGTCCTTCCGGACAACCTTCTGGATGAAGCCAGGGCTATGAGGGAAGACTGGGTCCTGGGTGCTAGAGGAAGCCGGTGCCAGCAGCCAGGGGAAGGAAGGTCTACTCTTGCATGTGGTGACGCCCCATCATACCTCTACTGCTGCCACTGCTGGCAGCACAAGCCTCAGCTGACCCTGGTTACCTGCGCCTTGGGTGGCCCTGGGTGGCTGGGGGGGCTGAGGGGACTGGGGGACTCTGGAGGCAGGCGCCTGCCACCCCAGCAGGGCTTAGGGATCTGGGCACCGCCATCTTGTGGCTGTGAGCGCCACTATCTTTGAGGGTGGGGCAGTCAATTAAGATCTTCCCTCCTTATTGGCTGTGGGCGCCTCCATCTTTGAGGGCGGGGAGGTCAATTAGTATATTCCCTCCTTATTGGCTGTGGGCGCCACCATCTTTGCAACAGCATGAGGGTCAATTAGCATATTCCCTCTTTATTAGATAGGATATATATATATGTGTGTGTGTGTGTGTGTGTGTGTGTGTGTGTATATACTAGAGGCTCGATGCACAAAAATTCATCCATGGGGGGGGTCCCTCAGCCCAGCCTGCCCCCTCTCACAGTCTGGGAGCCCTCAGGGGATGTCCTACTGATGACTTAGGCCTGCTCCCTGCAGGGAGAGGGCCTAAGCTGCAGTCTGGCCTCCCTCTGTGGGAGGCGACCTGGCTGATCAGGGAAGATGCCCCCCCCCCCCATCACCCTGCTGCTACTGCCCACTGCTGGCCTTGGTGGCTGCAAGGCCTGAGCCCCGGGCCTCGCAGCCGCTATAACTTTGTCTGGATGGACATCGGAAGACGTCTGCCCTATTTAGCATATGACCCTTTTATTAATATCTATAATAATAAAAGGGTCATATGCTAATTAAACCAGATGTCCTTCTGGACAACCTTCTGGATGAAGCCAGGCCTATGAGGGAAGCCTGGGTCCTGGGTGTTAGAGGGGAGCCGGTGCCAGCAGCCAGGGGAAGGAAGGTCTACTCTTGCATGACTTTTGTGCATCAGGCCTCCTCTAGTATCTATCTATCTATCTATCTATCTATCTACCTACCTACCTACCTACCTATTTATCATCTATCTTCCTATATAATAAAAGAGAAACATGTAAATTGACCATCCCTTCACTACACTCACCAGCCAATCAGGAGTGAATATGCAAATTAACTCAACAAATATGGTGGGTTAATTTGCATACACAGGCACTGGGCAGATAGCAGAAGTGGGAGAACTGGCAGCTTGGGGGGATGTGGCTCCCTCAGTCTCTCCCCCAAGCCACCGGGCGGAGAGCAGAGCATTAGAGCTGGAGGCTTGGGGGGACGTGGCAGAGTGGGAGGCCATGGGATGGAGACAGAGCAGGAAGGGAAAATCTAGAGCATGGGGAGCACCAGGAATGCTGGGAATTATAGTTCTGGTAGCATCCCCAGAACCTGAAGCAGAAGCCCAGAGCGTGGGGAGCACCAGGAATGCTGGGAATCATAGTTTTGGTGGCAAATGGATCTCCTAGACACTAGAGTAAAGTGAGCCTGGAGCAACTTACTGGGGGATGGAGGGAAAGCAAAGGTGAGGAACATAAGTAAAATCAGAGTGTCTAGGAAAAATTAAAAGGAAGATAACCTAAAACTTCCAGGAAATCTCCACCAATGAAGCAAAGAAAAAAAAAATGCCTCTATTATTCTGTGAGCAACAAACTAAACTGGGTTGGGGGTCTCAGAGAACTCGCTCATATGATTGCAAAGACAGACAGAAACTCCCGGATTAGAGAGAGTTCCCCTGAGGGCTCCCAGATTGGAGAGGGTGCAGGTCAGGCTGAGGGACCCCTCACATCCCCCAGTGCACGAATGTCGTGCACCAGGCCTCTAGTCTATATATATAAAAGTCTAAGTGACTGGTTGGGCTGAGGGACCCCCACACCCCCCAGTGCAAGAATGTCATGCACCAGGCCTCTAATATATATATATATACCAGTATATATCTTATTGGATCTGTTTCTCTGGAGAACCTTGACTAAAAACAGCTTTCATATAAAATTTGGATACTCAAATTAAGTAAAAGTATATTTTAGAAATTTAACCATGATCACATTGTTAGTATCTCTCCATGGTCATATCTAGGGTCTTACACTCTCTTGCTTGGACAGCAGAGCTTGCTTAGTGGAGAGGTTATATCAATAATGGCACTGCCAGTGCACATTTATGATTACATACAAGCTATCACTTTCTAGAAAGTGGCAATGAAAGCCATTCTTTATTTAATACTTGAGATCCCTACATACAACAATATGAAATGGAAAAGGAAAGAAGGAATTTAAAATAACTAAACATATTAATACCATCTGTTTTAGGGGGGAAATGACAACATATATGTATAGAATAGATAGATAAGTAAAAACAAACAAACAAACAAACAAAAAAACCTCCTAAAGTCACTGTTAAAATGTGACTTTTCTTTTAAGTTTTCCTGCTTAGCACCTTTCTACCTAGGAGAATCAGTCAAAATTTACAATGAAATTTTAAACATAAAATAATTTTTTAATTAATTGTGTTTTTAATTCTCCAAAGAAGCAAAATAAAAACTTAATATATAAGAACATTTGGGACTATAGAAACTATTCTTAAGGTAACTTCAAAAGTAGGACTCTGCCATCTTAAAATACTGAGAAACCTCTACAGCCACTTAACTTCCTGTAGATTGTAGGGAAGAATAGTAATTTGTCTGTTCTGTAAATTTATTTATTTATTTATTTATTTATTTATTTATTTATTTATAGAAGTGAAATAGAGTAGTTGGCAAAATGGCTATAACCAATAAAGGTTACAAGGACTGTCACAGAGATAAGATGAACCCCCAATGGATTTATGGCTTAGAAATGGCAGAAGACTAGCTTGATCCAACATGGTGACTAATTTCACCTTGCAGTAACCTCTAGCCTTATTAAATGCAAATTGTAAGACTAACTAACACACCCTGAACTGCTAAGATATGAAATGAAAAGCCCATATAAGGACACAAAATGGTGCAAGGTGCTCTCCTAGAAGTATTCACCCTTTCTGAGAAAAACCCTGAACATTTCTTCCCTTTATGGAACGTCCTATCCCTTGATTAAATGAGCCTCAAAAAAAAAAAAAAAAATATGTCTTATTATGGAAGAGCTGCTCTGTCTGTGGTAGTAATTTGTCTGTTCTGTAAATTTATTTATTTATTTATTTATTTATTTATTTATTTATTTATAGAAGTGAAATAGAGTAGTTGGCAAAATGGCTATAACCAATAAAGGTTACAAGGACTGTCACAGAGATAAGATGAACCCCCAATGGATTTATGGCTTAGAAATGGCAGAAGACTAGCTTGATCCAACATGGTGACTAATTTCACCTTGCAGTAACCTCTAGCCTTATTAAATGCAAATTGTAAGACTAACTAACACACCCTGAACTGCTAAGATATGAAATGAAAAGCCCATATAAGGACACAAAATGGCGCAAGGTGCTCTCCTAGAAGTATTCACACTTTCTGAAAAAAACCCTGAACATTTCTTCCCTTTATTGAATGTCCTATCCCTTGATTAAATGAGCCTCAAAAAAAAAAAAAAAGTAAGTCTCATTATGGAAGAGCTGCTCTGTCTGTGGAGCAGCCTTCTCTCAGTCCCACTGCTTCACCAATAAACTATCTTTCTCTTTAAACTCTATGTTGGCTCCAATTTGAATTCTTTCATGTGCAAAGCCAAAAATGCACAGTAAGACACCTGCATCAGAAGTGGCCAAAAGTGTTCCTCAGGAAAAAAAAAAATGTCTTGGTAGAGAGTTTTTTATTAAAAGAGCTTCATGAAAAAATACGTAGAAAACTTGTGCATATCAGTAAGGTTGTGCTTCTTAATAAGGTCTTCTTTCCCTCTAGAAACAATTAGAAAATTAGACAAAACAAATGTTTTTGGATACCGGACAACAGTCAACACAAAACTATTAGATAAAAGAAACAAAAAAGGTCAATGTTCTCAGTCACTCTGGCTTTTTGCTGCTTACTGGTTTCTAAATCCTGGAGCAGGGAGACCCAACTCAAAAGACCCGTGGTGCACTTTTTGTTTGAGGAGTTGAGTTTGGAGTATTATCCCACATTACGTGTTGAGGTGACTAGAATGATCCAAGCTGATAAGCAGTGAGAATGAGCTCTGGACATCTGCATATGGATCCTCTGGAGTCTATGGTGGAATACCAATCTGTGTGGATAGGGTGAAACTGCGAGCAAACAAAAAATGTGCAGAGGAAAGAATAATTGCCAGGTATTTGTAAACCAAACAATTGTTGTACCTCAAACAGGGTCATGAATCCTTCCAAATTCAGCAACCAAACTGAAGAAATATCATTAAATATATGGGGAATTTAGTAGAGACACAAGAAAAGTCATGCTGTAGTAATTGGGCTGAACTACTCTTATAAAACCGATGACTCTAGACCAAGGTTCAGAATCTCATCTACTGCCTGATTCAGTAAATAAAGTTTTGTTGGAACACATCTCTTCTTGTTCATTTACTTGCCCATGGAGGTTTTTGTGCTACAACCTCAAAGTTGATGAGTTGACATAGAGGTCACATAGTTTGCAAAGCTCAAGAGAGATAAGGGCTGGCCTTTTACAGAACGTTTGCTGATTTCTCCTCAAAAGGATATTCATGCAAGTCAACAGTCTATTAGAACAAAGTCCAAAATTGTTGAAGGTGAGACAACAAAATTCAGTAACGAACAATTTAAAATTCACGATGCCTGTCATCAAATAATAAAAAAAAAGTTTAGGTTTTAACCAAGATAGCAATATAGTTAAGCTCCTGAATTCCTTCCTCCTAGGGGCACACAGGTGAATGAAAAAATACTCAGATCAAAATGGATTTGAGCCACACTCTCGCCATTAACCCTGCCCCAGGCTGAGTGCCATCCACTTAGGAAGAAACTCCCAACTTCCAGCCTCATGAGATTTGCAACGTAAGACCTACCAGACTACAGCAAACAAAAGAGCAGTTGTTAATAAGCACACTGGCTCTCCCCCTGGCTACGGCTAAACCCCTCAGGGCTCAGAGTAGAGGGAGTGGACAAAATTGGGAAGGTTGACTTGAAATACAGGCAGATAGGGCAGGGGTCTAGTGGAAAACAATGGCAGGTGAAACACAGGCAGGGGCAGACATGGCAGTTTGAGCAGCCTAACCACAGGAACCAACTGTTATGCCCAGATTTCAGGATCCCCAGAAACCACATCAGGGAGCCAGCCAGTCCGATGTAAAAGCATGAGTCTTTATTCGAGCTAGCTCGGCTCCCCAACCTTGTCGACGCAGCGACAGGAAGCAGAGAGAGAGAGACCTCTGTGTGGAGAGGGGTTTTATAGGGGGTTGGAGTAAGGGGAGGAGAAAGGGCTGTGGCCTTGCCGTTGGCCAGGCGCAAGATGGTGTCTTGTTCCTGGGTGTGGCTAGCAGAGGCTTAGACTTCCGGGAAGAAGCTCCTTGCCAAGCACATGGCCAAGGTAAGATGGAGCACTTACCCTGGGGCAAGATGGAGGGCGTAGCCCTTACCCTGGGGCAAGATGGAGGGCGTAGCCCTTACCCTGGGGCAAGATGGAGGGCGTAGCCCTTACCCTGGGGCAAGATGGAGGGCGTAGCCCTTACCCTGGGGCAAGATGGAGGGCGTAGCCCTTACCCTGGGGCAAGATGGAGGGCGTAGCCCTTACCCTGGGGCAAGATGGAGGGCGTAGCCCTTACCCTGGGGCAAGATGGAGGGCCTAGCCCTTACCCTGGGGCAAGATGGAGGGC
>NW_005363247.1:10661206-10681282 GCF_000412655.1 Myotis brandtii
CTTACCCTGGGGCAAGATGGAGGGCGTAGCCCTTACCCTGGGGCAAGATGGAGGGCATAGCCCTTGCCCTTTCACCAACCAAGCAGAAATAATAAAATGTTTCTAGACTCAAAGCAGGAGGCATGGGAAACCAAGGGAGGGCCTGTAGCAACAAGCTATATGAACACACAGAAACAGAGAAAGTTCATCATAGGAACAGAGAAAGAACACACAGAAACAGGGAAAGTTCAGGTAGTTGCTGGGCAAGAACAACGGAGGGAATCAATCAGGTGACGACACCGGTAGACTTAGAGCAGGCTTGCAGCAAATATATACCCCTGGACTATAAGGCTTTAACGGGCAGTCCATTATTGGGTCCCCCTCCCCTTGCAGGGAGTCTGAATCTGCTTGTAATAAATATTCTACACTTTGCTTAAATCGTCTGGTCTTCAGAGCTCATTCTTCAGTGTCGTGAGACACAACCCGGGAAAACACTTTGGCTCACCGTTCTGTTATCACTACGAAGTTTGAAGAATAAACTTTCGGACTAATAGATACTAAATAAAAAATGTGGAAGTTTATTGTAAGCATATACAAACTCTCTCTGGGAGGGGGCCCCAAAGGGGAGCCCTCTGGGAACCGATCCCAAAATAGGAAAAACCTGCTCTCTCTCTCTCTCTCTCTCTCTCTAATGGGAAAAAAAATCTAAAAATCTGTCTTGTGTCCCTTTGTCTTCGGTTTATAGTAAAGGCTGTAGCTCCTTGTCTGAACATGACCCTTTCTAATTGGACCCTTCCTTAATTTAGGACCTCAGTGCTTTCCTCATTGGTCATTCTGCTACATAGTATTAGTTTCAAAGGTCAAAGCCCATGTGGTGCCCCCCTATTTCTCTCTCCCTTATCTTGCAACATTCCTCTATCCTCTGTGAAAATGCTTCCCTCTTCCTGGTATCTTGTGACTTTTCCCAATCCTCTGTGAGAGTATGACAAGCATTTTGGTGGCTTGGAGCTATTTCTGCCCTTCTCATATGCATTCCTTCCCCATGGACCCTCCTTATTCCCTCGAACTGCCTGTCCTATCTTTAAAATTCCTTTCAGCAGTTTTAATGAAATTTGGGAGATAGATATTGATATACGCTTAGTAACCTGTTTTATAGTTGAGAGATTTACTATATGTAGTTTTGACAATTGTACTGGAATAATCATTGTTTTAAGTTTAATGGCTACAGTGCTATATTCATCCTGCAAAGAGCTGTTCTCAAGTTCATTAATAAAGCCCAGTGAGTAGACCATTCCTTTAAGATTTCCTCCCATCTGTCCATGGTATGTTGGAAGGATAATTTATATGCTGTGGTTGAATATTATTAAAATTTTACCTTTAGATAGTTTAATAAACTACATGATTAATTGTATTAGCTTATATTTTAATATAGCATATAGCATTCTAATTTTCACAGGATTACATGGTTCAGGTACTTTAACCTGAAAATCAGCCATAGATAGATATAGATATAGATATAGATATAGATATAGATATAGATATAGATATAGATATATAGATAGATATATGATACTTTGGCCATAATTTTATCAACCTGTTTATCTTTAAAATGTTCATAGCACCTAACTAGAATATGATATAGTAAATGAGCCTAGACCCCAGTATGAAAGACATTTTTGAATCAAGTGCTAGCATTTTGCTTGAGCTAAACAATGCAAATTATAACATTGCACTACAGCTCTGAGACTTACTAAAAAAATAAGAGGCATAACTCTAATTGTGCCAGGTGGTGCATTTCATTTGTAATGACAAAGCTTATTACTACACAAAACGAGTTTACTGTAAAAGAATGTTAAGAATCTATCTAATGCATCACCAATTTATTTAATTACCCCCTGTTATGGTGACTTCAATAGCAATACATGTGCTGACAAGTTACCCAGAATTAAATATTTAAAGATTGTGCATTTATTAAATGAAAGATTTAAATTAAGCAAAAGAAACATTATACCCAATAATTCTCAGTTATGTGAAGGAAGATTTAAGTACTATTCTCTCTTAGGGAATTTGGTAATAATTGCTGAGTTTCTTTAATAATGAAAAATTGGGTTCAACCAAATATGAAATACAAATAATCATGTTTAAGTGGTTCAACATTTTAATGTGTTAATTACCTTCAAAGATATATACTGCCTCAAAGCCTCCTAACATGCTGAGAAACATATTGAGAAATTATAAACATGTCATGTAAAATATGTTGTCATATATTCCGCAGTAACTGGATTTCAGAAAAAGTTGCCCAAGGCTCAAGGAAAAAACAAAAGGTTTTTATAGTGTTATCTGTCTATATCAAAAGCAGTAGTTTCAGGAAAACCTGCCCAAGGCTTAAGAAAAAAATAAAAGGGTTTATAGTGTTATCTGTCTATATCAAAAGCAGTAGTTTATCAGTTAAATGAATTATGATAATCTTGTGGAACATAGAAATTAAGATGCATCTATGTAATACAATGATGTGTAACCAATAGAATCATATTTTATCAGAATATTTGAAGTACTTAAAATGTTCATGATGTAGTAAATAAAATGACAAAAAATATATGACATGATAAAAATAGTGTGGGTGAATGTCCTATGTGTATATATATGTATATATAGTGCTTGTAAAAAAGAGAGAGAAACAGACAGACAGACACTGCTAGTTAGCATTCTGAAAGAATTATAACCAGTGGTAGCAAGCATCATCTGGGGTAGTGGGGTTATGTGTTCTTATTTTCCTTATTGTTTTTTTTAAATGTTGTCATTTTGAATATAATGATTATAAAGCAATAATAAGTTCAAGTGAAGTATTCACTAATGACTGTAAAGAAAAATATATTTAATTGTTTCAAACATATCATACTAATAATCCCTTATTTCAACAGAAAAGGACTTTGCTTTTTTCTAAGATCACACACAAATATTAACTAATTATTTATATGTTCTAGATAAAATAATAAGATATTATGGTATCTTATATTTGTAACTTCTCAATCTATCTGTTCCATTTTATACCTATTCTTTAATTTACCTCTGAGAAAGGAATCCTGTTCTTGTACCTCTAATTTCTTTCTATTTTTTTCCTTCTTTTGTTAATCCCATAAATAAGTATGAAGTTTGTGGTGGATGTTGGGTGTGCACCCAAGTCACACTCGCACCATTAGAAACCAGGAGTGTTAGGTGATGACAACTGGTAGAAATGCCTTTGACTAAAGGAGTTGAGTCACCCAATATATGAGAATCCCTCCCTGGGGAGTGGCCATGGCTCAAGATGACTAATGTGGGACTACAGGTGGCCAGCCCTGTGCCTCGATTCAGGACTTCTCTGAAGGGCCCTCCTCATCTCAGATCCTCTCTGGGGAGGTCTGAAGATTCTGTTCCTACTGCACCCAATTCCTCCCTCCTCTCTCCCAATCCTGCTTCAGGTGTTCCTCACAGACACCATCCCTAACAACATGGCCCGATACCTCTGGGTTATAGAATAATGTCTAACAGTAAAATAGTATTTCGCAAGAATATTTGAAGTTATTAAAATGTTCATAATATATTAAATAAAATTCAGTTTGTTGTAGAACATCTCTGCATACACATCTCTGTCTTTGGGTCTATTTTGGGAACAAGCCAAACTGATTACACAAAATTGTTTCCAAGGAATATTTATTGGGATGACACAGGAAATATTAAGGCCCTATATAAAAAGGGAGCTCATTTTTATTTTTTTTTATTTTTTTTTTTAAATATGTTTTATTGATTTTTTACAGAGAGGAAGGGAGAGAGATAGAGAGCCAGAAACATCGATGAGAGAGAAACATCGATCAGCTGCCTCTTGCACATCTCCTACTGGGGATGTGCCCGCAACCCAGGTACATGCCCTTGACCGGAATCGAACCTGGGACCCCTCAGTCCGCAGGCCGACGCTCCATCCACTGAGCCAAACCGGTCCTGGCGGAGCTCATTTTTAGTACAAACCTCACACAAGGGAAATTCTTTCTCTGGTCCTCATGTAACATGGCAAAGAGCCCAGAGGATGGGAATTTCAGGTTAGAGACAGCTGCAGGCTCTGCAGACAGACAGACAGACAGACAGACACTATTTCTGTGGCTGACAAGGAAAGCTGTTGGCATATCATAGATCACCTCATAGGGAAGCAATATCTCTATGGAATCAATTATTGTAGATTCTACTTAAAGTTAACTGTGGCTTTGTTTTGTTTTTTGTTTGTTTCAAAGGTTAAGTATTTAGTGGTAATAGCTCATTACAATTACTGTCAGAAAGAAAAGAATTAGAAGATAATTTAATTAAACTGAATTAAATATTTATTACATTTTTACTATATTTTTATGTCACTTATATGATCTTGGAAACAGCAGCAAAGCGCATAGAGTAAAAAATAATCTGCTTTATTATTGATTATAGGAATTAAACAAAGATGAAAAATAGCCAGGAAGAGAAATAGGTCATGCTGGGTGGAGTTTGAGATTTAAACAGGATGAAGAAATGAATAGGTGATATTTGAATATCTGAATGAGTTGATGTAGTGAGCCATCTAGTTATCTGGAGGAAGAAAATGAAAGATGAATATTAGAAAAGATTGTAACAGATTTTATAGTGATTAATAAGCATTAACATTTCTTCACTTTCTTAGTGAGGAAAAATTCAAAGATCCTTACCTGTCCATGCCTCACCCCCTTCTCATTATTCAAATTCCTCACTTGCTTACCTTGCATTGTATCTATTCCTCTTCCAGTCTTGCCTAACATCTCCACAGCTCTTGGAACCTGACAGCTAAATTTAAATATTATTCAGCCTTTAAAAAAAAGGAAAATCTGTCATTTCTGACAATGCAAAGTAACTTGTAGGATATCATTCTAAATGAAATATACCAGACACAGAAAGACAAATATTGCATCATGTCACTTATATGTGGAATGTGAAAAGGTTGAACTTAGACAAAAAGTAGAATAGAATGTTGGTTGCCAGGGGCTGGGGGAAATGGGCAATGTTGGTACAAACTTATAAGATGAATAAGTTCTAGACATCTATTGTACAATAGGTCAACTATACTTAATAATCTATTGTATACATAAAATGTGTTAAGAGAGTAGAACTTAAATGCTCTCACTACACACACACACACACACACACACACACACACACACACACACGGGTGTGTGCAGTAACTCTGAGAATGCTATTGCCAGGTCTAAAATCTTCCTTTCCTTGTAACTGGCTGATGCCCACTCATCAGTGCCAGCATAAATGCCAGTTCAGTTGACTTAAAAGACATTTCTTTGACCCAAGAATAAGATAGGCCCCAGTAATAAATGTGTCTATATCATCCTAGATCCTCTATAATCCCACTGTATTAGGCAGTGGATCATTTGGGGTGAAGGCAGGAAAACGGAGTCTACAGGACATAGTTTAATAGAGGTTTTTGAAATGCTGAGAAGCCATACACTATAGTAAGGCTACCAAGATATTAGTAGCAATTGGACTCTTGAGGAACCAAAGGAAAACGTGGTGCTAGGAGAGCCCCAAATCCAGGATGACAAGATGAGAGCTAAACACATGCATAGGATGGTGTAGTGAGTCCGCGGTCTCATATGGGGTCATGTGCAGAGGGACCATCTGGAAGAAGTGAGAACCATTGAAGAGTTGCAGCCACCATTAGAAATATGGCCAGAAGTAGAGAAAGAGGGCAAGGAATATCCTAGCTTCTCTCTCCCCACTTCTCTCTGTGACAGGACCTAGACTGGAGCCTGGTGATGTGGGAGCCAGGGAAATGCTCTCTGTGAGCATCAGCCCCACTGCAATACAGAGTGTGGGGAAAGTAGGGGATACATATGATCAGCATTGACTATTGTATACATGCTTTTGGAGGAGAAAGAATTTTTCCTGTTTACTAATTTATTTGCAGAATATTTACCTTATGCCTAGTTTACTGTAGGTACTCATCAACATTCATTTGAAGGATTCGTGATGCCAGTGTCCCCACATATATGTCTGCATTCTCTCTTCCGTTCTCCCCCCCCCCCACTTACACACTTTATTTCCAGGATTTATATTCTAAATAAAGTGTTTTTCTTCATAGCACTCTATTTTAAAACATTCCTCTAGACACAGTTCTATAGTTTCCCATACTGTATCTGAAAAGTACTTGTCTATTAACATTCAAAATTCAGGTAATCTGAAGTGGATAAAACCAGATAAGCAAACTCCTTATACGCCATCTTAATTCAGGTTGTTTCAGCTTGAGTTTCTTACATCTCCACTATTTACTTCCCTTCTCAATGTATCCTTCATCTGTTTCTTTGGGTGAGTTTTGCATCCTTAGTGAATGCCATCCCTGACACTTTCTTTCATAAGCCTCATGTTGGCTTGTGGCCCAGGAGACAGCAAGTTATACTGGGTTTTCTAATATACTTCAGAAGTTCCGGATTGCATTCTGACATCAAAGAGCCATAGTATGATAGAATGACAGCCCTAGATTGTACTTTGAGAAATCATCTACTTTATTCCCTCTCCTTCTAAAAGGTTAATAACTGCAGTCTAGGTAGTGGCTATCATACAATTTTTCCCTTTTCCTTTTACTCATGCAGACATGCATGGCATCTCTACCACCTTGCAAGTCACCCTATTCCAAAATTAAAATATGGAGAGCTATCTTTTTCCCATTCTTCTTCTTTTAGGCATTTTTCTTAGTATTTTTTCTTGTTCAAATATTCTGAAAGCATTAGGTGCAACGTGCTAATACTGCTTTTATACAGTGACACTGACTTTATAAGATGGTCACTAATGTATTGAGGCGTCTTCACTGGAAGAGCAGGTACAGAGGTCATAGTCTGCAAACACAGACTGCCAAAGGAAAACTTTATTTTCAAAATATACTTAGGTATTGGGTCCCAATTTCTGCTTTTATTAGAAAATTATTGTCAACGTGAGGTCAAACCAGTTCTCTCTGTCTCTGTCTCTCCTTTCTCTTCCCGCCTCCCTCTTTTTCTCTACTTTTTTTCTTCTTTTCTAGTGGTTAATCAGTCAATTCCACATTTTCCCTTCATTATTTTTTTCTCTCTTTTCTAGGCTTGGAAGGGACTTACACACCAACAATTGAATTGTCCTCACATTTGTCCTCTAGTTACTCTCAGTGCTGTTACACTTAGCCAATGGAGAGGTCTCTTCAGGCCTACTTTCCTACACCTAGCCACAAATTTTGGAGAGACAGAATACCTGGGGATACTTTTTCATGCTATTTCATAGTCAAAAGAAAATGGTGGTGTTAATGGTGTACAGAAAGAAAATATTTTATTTCTTCATTTTGCTTTTGTTTAATTTGTTTACTCAAGTTTCACATGGTATACAAGACACTGCTTTTCTTTATTCCAGAAAGGGTAGCGGTCGTACGCCAATTACCATGTTTCTCTTTTATTAGTGTAGATTATTGTCAACGTGAGGTCAAACCAGTTCTCTCTGTCTCTGTCTCTCCTTTCTCTTCCCGCCTCCCTCTTTTTCTCTACTTTTTTTCTTCTTTTCTAGTGGTTAATCAGTCAATTCCACATTTTCCCTTCATTATTTTTTTCTCTCTTTTCTAGGCTTGGAAGGGACTTACACACCAACAATTGAATTGTCCTCACATTTGTCCTCTAGTTACTCTCAGTGCTGTTACACTTAGCCAATGGAGAGGTCTCTTCAGGCCTACTTTCCTACACCTAGCCACAAATTTTGGAGAGACAGAATACCTGGGGATACTTTTTCATGCTATTTCATAGTCAAAAGAAAATGGTGGTGTTAATGGTGTACAGAAAGAAAATATTTTATTTCTTCATTTTGCTTTTGTTTAATTTGTTTACTCAAGTTTCACATGGTATACAAGACACTGCTTTTCTTTATTCCAGACTCCTTCTAAATTATATGGATATTAGAGGCCTGGTGCATGAAATTAGTGCATGGGAGGGGTGTCCTTCAGCTTGGCCTGCACCCTCTCCAATCTAGGACCCCTCGGGGGATGTCCGACTGCCAGTTGTGGGATAAGGCTTAAACCAGCAGTCGGAATCCTTCTCACAATCAGGGACTGCTGGCTCCTAACCGCTTGCCTGCCTGCCTGCCTGCCTGCCCCTAACCTCTTCTGCCTGCCAGCCTGATCACCCCCTAACTGCTCCCTTGCCGGCCTGATGGCCCCCAACTGCCCTCCCCTGCCACGACCTGCCTCCTCTGCTGGGACCCATCTCCTCCGCATGAGGCAGCATAGACGCCAGGACCAGCCACCTCCATGCCACGCAGAGCTGCGGGACCCCAGGCCTCACCGCATGGAGTGGCCACCAGGCCCCGCTTCCGCTGTGTGTGCGGCCATCTTTGTGGTGGCCATCTGGTGGCAGCCATCTTGTGATGAGGTCATGCAGGAGGTCCTGAGCCACTTAGGCTTTTATTAGTATAGATGGATATCTCATGACACCTACTTGCCCAAGAGCCCCACAAGATAGAGGGAGATGCAGGTTTGCTTTTTTGTATAAACACCCACTATGATCCTCAGTTTTTCGCTACATAGTCAGATATTTTCTCTTTTGGGGTTGGAAAAATGAACTTACATTGCCATGAATACTTCTTCACTTTATAGTTACTGTAAAAAAACTGATTGTGCTGTGTCATTGGGATCTGAAAGGAACAGAACTGGCTCTACTTTTGTGGGCATCTCATGGCTCAGCAGTCTCTTGGTCCTGAGTTCTGCAAGCCATCCTGTCTGCTCTATGACTGGGAGAGGATCTCACAGTCTTGTTTCCTCAAAGTACTGTCTCTTCCAATTTGCCCAAAGTCACCAAACTTATAACCTGAAATGGTTCTTTTAGAGTTAGTATTTCTTCTTTACTAAGACATTCCATTCTGTTAGCTATTCAAACTATCAGATAGATTACATATCACCAATATTTAAGATAACTTATCTCTATGTGTAGGGTTTCTTGTTTTGTTTCCTTTTTTTGTTGTTGTTGTGTGGTGAAATTATGTGTTGCATAATAATCCTTTTGAGACCTAGACGAGTTCCCTTTATTTAACTTAGTTTATATCTCAGATTGAATTCCAGTAGCACATTAGTCTTTATTTCTATATAACTGAAACAATAGTTGTATCACTACTAAGTCTTTATTTTCCCCAGAAAGAGGACACTTAATCTAATAATTTCAAAGCAAACACTGCCATTTTAGAAATTAAACCCATTCCCAGAAAAAAGTTTTTTTTGTTTTGTTTTTATTTTGTTTTTTAGAAAAAAACTGTTTTTATTTTATAAAAAACTTTTTAAATGTCCTTTTATCTTTGAGCTTTGAATGCACTTATTTAACATAAATGATATGGATATCATAGATGCTATGTTAAACATATGCTATGTAAAATAAACTACATCTCTCTATCTTTGTCTCTTTCACTCTCTCTACCCTGAGTGTGAGTGCATATTTTAGTGGATACCCTATACTGGAAATCTTCTTATAGACTAAACATCAATGTTTAATTTATTGATATTTAATTTGTTTATTATGGTCCTTATATTGAGTATTGAGTTAATAAAATTCTTTAGCTCATGGCATATCATTATTATAAATATGTAAAATGTTATTATTACATTTAATTATTTTCCTCTTCTTGCCTCTACCCCAATACTATTCTCTCCCATACCTCAAATAAGAAATCTTATTAATATATTAATGTGTACCTTTAAATAAGAATATACTTGAAAAATATATTAGTTTGATTTATAATTTTGCTTATCTGAACCAAATAATGCTAAATAGTTTTCTGATTTTTTAAAACTCGGTTTTATGGTTTAAGCATAATAAATAGTATTGCTGTATATGGACATAAAACATTTTATTAATATTTTTCTTTATGATGGTGGCTCAGTTTTTTCCAACTTTTTCCCTACAAACAAGCTGAGAATATCCTCATGAACCCATTGGGGATTGTGTCTTAGAGGCAGGCTTCAAAACATATACTAATTTCATAAAAAGAAAATCCAGAAATATCTCTAAAACACTGATTTATGCTACTTATTACTAGTAGTGAATAAATGTTTGCCTTTCTTAATATTCTATTAACACTTGTTATCTTACTTTAAAATTTCAGAAAAGTATACTTGTCATTTGATAAGCTATTCATATACTTGTTTACTTGTCAGCCTCACGTTGCCTATGGTTAATGAGAAATGCTTCAATTTTCATATAATAATACTTATTTTTATTATTATGGTTAGTGCTTTTTGGGAATTTTTATGAAATTGTAAACATAAATATCATAACAAATTTTGATCAACAGACAGTTCAGTATATATTTAGTCTATCATTTGACCTAAAATCCTCTATGAATACAATTTTAGAACAGGATAATTTGGAAGGATCCCTCATTTGGATATGTAATAGCTACTTGGTTTGTTTCAGTATATCTGTATGTTTTTCTACACACATATTCAATATATTCAAAGAAAATAAAAATATTTCCAAAAATTGTTTTGTCTTTTGGGTAGATATCTAAACCATGCTACATTTGTCTAGGATGAAAATTAATAGACAAGATGGGATTCTGAAAAAAACAACAAGTAAAAACTGATAAACTGCAATATATGGTTATGCTAGCGTGAATAACATTAAAATGATCAGGTTACATACATGATTGTTTTTCTGTGGTATGTGTTTGTTTTCAAGCACTGTCTATGATATGTGGAGAAGCAAAGGAAGAAGTTAGCTAAAGGCTCTCCAATTAGACCCTGTCTATGTGAGCCTGGTGAATGCTGAATCCGACGGTGTCTGTAGCAGAATTGCTGGGTAAGCATTTCATGATTCAGAAGGATGGGAACTTATAGATTATTCATTACTGAGAAGAGATATTCAGCCTTCTCTTACTTATCTAAGCTTTTTGCGGTGTAATTTCTCAGCTTATTACTAGTACAGATGATATAAATCAGTAGATAATTCTTCTGGCCCTTCTAACCAACAGGACAGTGTTTGATTCCGATGACAGAGATAAATAGGGAGGAGGAAAGTTAGTCTTCAGCATTGTTGTAAACATTGAATGCAGCTACTTTGCCCGCCTGTTGCCTATGGTTAATGAGAAATGCTTCAATTTTCATATAATAATACTTATTTTTATTATTATGGTTAGTGCTTTTTGGGAATTTTTATGAAATTGTAAACATAAATGTCATAACAAATTTTGAGCAACAGACAGTTCAGTATATATTTAGTCTATCATTTGACCTAAAATCCTCTATGAATACAATTTTAGAACAGGATAATTTGGAAGGATCCCTCATTTGGATATGTAATAGCTACTTGGTTTGTTTCAGTATATCTGTATGTTTTTCTACACACATATTCAATATATTCAAAGAAAATAAAAATATTTCCAAAAATTGTTTTGTCTTTTGGGTAGATATCTAAACCATGCTACATTTGTCTAGGATGAAAATTAATAGACAAGATGGGATTCTGAAAAAAACAACAAGTAAAAACTGATAAACTGCAATATATGGTTATGCTAGCGTGAATAACATTAAAATGATCAGGTTACATACATGATTGTTTTTCTGTGGTATGTGTTTGTTTTCAAGCACTGTCTATGATATGTGGAGAAGCAAAGGAAGAAGTTAGCTAAAGGCTCTCCAATTAGACCCTGTCTATGTGAGCCTGGTGAATGCTGAATCCGACGGTGTCTGTAGCAGAATTGCTGGGTAAGCATTTCATGATTCAGAAGGATGGGAACTTATAGATTATTCATTACTGAGAAGAGATATTCAGCCTTCTCTTACTTATCTAAGCTTTTTGCGGTGTAATTTCTCAACTTATTACTAGTACGGATGATATAAATCAGTAGATAATTCTTCTTGGCCCTTCTAACCAACAGGACAGTGTTTGATTCTGATGAGAGATAAATAGGGAGGAGGTAAGTTAGTCTTCAGCATTGTTGTAAACATTGAATGCAGACTATGAATACAATTTTAGAACAGGATAATTTTGAAGGATCCCTCATTTGGATATGTAAGAGCTACTTGGTTTGTTTCAATATATCTGTCTGTTTTTCTACACACATATTCAACGTATTCAAAGAAAATAAAAATATTTCCAAAAACTGTTTTGTCTTTTGGGTAGATATCTAAACCATGCTACAAGCCCAGTTTGGATTTGCTATTTTGTACCATTTAGTACAAAATGCTTGCTCTTGCTGTAACATTTAAAATATATATATGAGAAGATCATTGGAGAAAGATAGTTCAGAGATTCTAGGTGTAGAAAAGCAACTGACTGAGAAGCAAATAGTCTCTTAGGGAAAATGTATACAAATAAATAATAATTAGCTGTTCAAGAACAGCTTTTAAATTTTTTTTGTTTTACAATTAGTCATAACTTGTAAAACATCTAAATATGCACTCTTTTTGGTTTTTATATTTACCAAAAAGTTAAACACAAATATGTGTTAGTCAATTGCAGAGTTATTGACTTATATATAATTCAGCAGACTTTTTAAGGTCCCTGAATGACTCTTAGTAAATAGCACCATTATGTGACTAAATGGTCACCAGGGGTCTGCAAGACTCAATATAAATTCTCTGAAAAATAGTTCACATTAATTTCACTGTAAAATCAATTCCTTTTTTTTTTCTGAGTAGAGGGCAAATCACATAAAAGCATTTCACACCCCCCTGAAATTCTAAGATGTTAGTGTAATCAACACAATTTTGAAATCACTGTTAGAGTTTTAATAAAAACAAATGGTATCCTCCAAGTAAAAACATATAGCTTCAGACCATGTTAATAGTTTAGTATAGTTGGGCAGAGGAGAAAATGACGGCTGAATATGCAGAGCTGTTGGGCACCTAGTCCAAGGGGCAGACTGGAAATACAACTAAATTGGAGAACATTCATCTGGAATTTCCAACTGTGGTCCAGCTGAGGAGGTGACTTATAACAAGGAAGAACAGAAGGCACCTGGAGACCAGTAGGAAGGGCAAGATCACGAGAGGGGGGTTGCCAGGAACACACACACCCTCCTGCAGTGGCGCTACCCGCATCGCCCGTATCATATATACAAGCAGCTATGAAAGGTAGCAAGACTGCTGGCAGCAGCGGAGTCTAGGCTCAGCAGAACAGAGCCAGTCGGGGAGAAAGCTGCAGTTTTGACACCCTCCCGCCTTTTTAAAATCTCTAAACCTAGAGCACAGGAGTTTCCACTTGCAACTACACACCCCAGGCAATGTTGCAGGGAGAGAGGCATGGACTTGAGGTGCCTGAGGACAGGTGGGGGAGGGAAGCAGGGCAGGGAAACCTGAAAAAGCAGTAGCAGCCAGGAGTCCTGGTTGGGTCATTCATACGGTTTAAATGGCCATTTCCCCTGGGAGAAGCTACCTCCTCCAAACACCAAAAGGGCAGGTAAAGGAAAATAAAAAACAACACCTGCCCACTGTGAGACAGCCTGCTACACCCTGCATTTTGAGCTTTACTTTGGAAAAAAAGGCGGAGGCCAAGCTTACAGGTCTGAATAGTCTCAAGGAGCCCTCCGTGATGGTGTGGAGGGGGGGGCCATCCGCCACGCCCCCCCCCAGTATTCCAGGAACCAGACTGATAAAAACTCCAGAGTCCCATCTGACTCCATTGGACCATACAAGGACCTCCATCCAGCAAAGGGCAGAATAACATTTTGGGCCACTGGCAGAGGAGTAGTTCTGGGACAGGAAAAAACACCCATCATAGTCCCTGAAAATGAAACACCACCAACCGCATCTACAGCCCTGTCAGAAACAGACTCTTGAGTGTTTAAGACTGACAGTGGCAGACAGGTAAAGAGGGCAGATTGGCCCCTCCTGCTTGAAGCCAAGGCCCATGGAGACAGACAAAAGCAGTGGACCAGCAGATCATTTGGAGCTTCAAGGAGGTTGCTAAAAACCAAAAGACAGTGCCTGGCAGTGGTTAGCAACTAAATATCTAACAGAAAGCCCAGAATTGGCAGACAGAAGAGTGGGGTCCTAAGCCAGCCTCCACGGGGCACTAAAACTCAGCTGAAGTGAACGACCTTCATTGTTTGACTTTTGATTTTGGTATTGGGTGCATATATATGTTAACATATATATGCACCCAATACAGGAGCACCCAATACAAACTTCTGGAGGATATCAAGGAAGAGATTGACTGCAATACAATCATAGTAGGGGAATTTAATACCCCACTGACATTACTGGATAAATATTATAGACAAAAAATCAACAAGGAAACAGCAATCCTAAATGACACTCTAGAACAGATGGAACTAACTGACATCTTCAGAACATTCCACCCCAAAGCTATGGAATATACATTCTTCTCAAGTGCACATGGGCCATTTTCAAAGATAGATCATATGTTAGGACACAAGCTAAGTCTCTACAAATTCAAGGAGATTGAAATCATATCAAGCATTTTCTCAGTCCACAATGGCATGAAATTAGAAATCAGCTACAATAAAAATGCTCAAAAACAACCAAATACATGGAAGCTAACTAGTGTGCTTTTAAACAATGAATGGGTTACCAAAGAGATCAAAGAAGAAATTAAAAACATTTTGGAAAACAAAGAAAATGAACACACAACAATCCAAAATGTATGGGACACAGTGAAAGCCGTCCTGAGAGGGAAGTTCATAGCACTACAGGCCTACCTCAGAAAAGAAGAAAAACTGGTAGTAAGTTATCTAACACTACAACTTAAAGAATTAGAAACAGAACAGCAATAAAAGCCCACAATAAGTAGAAGGAAAAAAATAATAAAGATCAGAGTGTAAATAAATAAATGACTAGAGACCAAAAAACAAACAAACAAACAAAAAACAGTACAAAAGATCAATAAAAACAAGAGCTGGTTCTTCGAAAGGATAAACAAGATTGATGAACCTCTAGCTAGACTTTTTAGGAAACAAAGAGAGAGGACCCAAATAAAATCAGAATTAAAGAAGTAACAACTGACCTCACAGAAATACAAAGAATCATTAAAAAAATACTATACTATGAATGACTTTAGTCCAACAAATGGGGCAACCTGGACAAATGGACATATTCTTAGAAAAATACAACCTTCCAAAACTCAATCAGAAAGAATCAGAAAACCTGAGTAGGCTAATAACTACTGATGAAATTGAAGTAGTAATAAAAAAAATTTAAAAAACCAAACAAACCTCCCAGCAAACCAAAGCCCTGGTCCAGATTCCCAGAAGAGTTTTACCAAATATTCAAAGAACTAACACCCATTCTTCTTGAACTATCCCAAAAAGTTCAAGTGGAAGGAAGACTTCCAAACTCTTTCCATGAAGTCAGCATTACTCTAATTCTAAAACCAAAAAAGACATGGCAAAGAAAGAGAACTACAGGCCAATATCCCTGATGAATATAGATGTTAAAATCCTCAACAAAATATTAGCAAATTGGATCTAGCAATGTATTAAAAAGATCATACATCATGACCAAGTGGCATTTATTCATGGAGATACAAGGCTGGTACAATATTCGGAAATCAATAAATGTGATATAGCACAAAAACAGATTGCAATACAAAAATCATATTAATGAATGGGTTATCAAAGAGATTAGAAAAAGCATTCAACAAAATCCAGCACCCTTTTTTGATAAAAGCTCTCAGCAAAGTGGGAATTGAGGGATGATACCTCAAAATAATAAAGGTCATATATGACAAACCATATAGCCAACAACATACTCAATAAATAGGAAAATACTAAAACCGTTTCCCCTAAGAAAAAGAAGAAGATAGGCATGCCCTCTTTCACTATTCTTGTTCAACATAGTACTGGAAGTCCTGGCCATAGTGATGAGACAAAAAGAAGAAATAAAAGGCATCCAAATTGGAAAGGAGGAAGTAAAACTCTCATAATTCACAGATAACATGATACTGTACGTGGAAAAACCTAAAGACTCCATAAAAAATTACTAGATTTAATAAATGAATTCAGAAATATAGCAGGATACAAAATTAACACCTAAAAATCTATAGCATTTTTATACACCAATAGTGAACTCTCAGAAAGAGAAAATTTAAAAAAAAAAATCCCATTTACCACTGCAACAGAAAAATTAAGATACTTAGGAATAAACTTAACCAAGGAGGTAAAAGACCTATATGCCGAAAACTATAGGATGTTGAAAAAAGAGATAGAGGAAAATATAAACAAGTGAAGGAATATATCATGTTGATGGATTGGTAAAATCAACATCATTAAAATGTCCGTATTACACAAAACAATTTACAGATTCAATGCAATCCCTATTAAATGCCAATGGTATATTTCACAGACCTAGAACAAACACTCCAAAAATTTATATGGAACCAAAAAAAGACCCCAAGTAGCCGAGCAATCTTGAGAAAGAAGAACAAAGTTGGAGGAATCACAATACCATATATCAAATCATATTACAAAGCCACTGTGCTCAAAACAGCCTGGTACTATCACACGAACAGGCATATAAATCAATTGAACAGAACAGAGAACCCAGAAATCAATCCAAGCCACTATGCTCAATTAATATTTGACAAAGAAGGCAAGAGTATACTTTGGAGCAGAGACAGTCTCTTCAATAAATGGTGTTGGGAAAATTGGACAGGTACATGCAAAAAAATGAAACTAGACCACCAACTTACACCATTCACAAGAATAAATTCAAAATGGATAAAAGACTTAAATGTAATAAGGGAAACCATAAAAGTCCTAGAAGAAACCATAGGTACTAAAATCTCATACATTTCTCATAGCAATATGTTTACCAATAAATCTCCTAGGACAATGGAAACTAAGGAGAAAATAAACAAATGGGACTACATCAAAATAAAAAGCTCCTGCACTGCAAAATAAACCATCAACAAAACAACAAGAGAGCCCACTGCATGGGAGAACATATTTGCCATTGATACATTCGATAAGGGGTTAATCTCCAAAATATATAGGGGACTCATACAATTAAGGAAAGGAAGACAAACAATCCAATTAAAAAATGGGCAAAGGACGTAAATAGATACTCCTCCAAAATGGACATTCAGAAAGGCAAGAGACATAAGAAAAAAAATGCTCAAAGTCACTAATCATCCGAGAGATGCAGATCAAAACAACAATGAAATACCACCTCACACCTGTCAGAATGGCTATCATCAACAAATGAACAAAGGACAAGTGTTGGCGAGGTTGTGGAGAAAATGGAACCTTCATGCACTGCTGGTGAGAATACAGACTGGTGCAGACACTTTGGAAAACAGTATGAAGGTTCCTCAAAAAATTAAAAATGGAACTCCCATTTGACCCAGTAATCCCACTCCTGGGAATATATCCTAAGAAACTGGAAACACTCATCAGAAAGAATATATGCACCCCTATGTTCATAGCAGCACAATTTACAATAGCTAAGATGTGGAAGCAGCCTAAGTGCCCATCAGCAGATGAGTGGATAAAAAATATGGTACATTTACACAATGGAATACTACACGGCAATAATAATAAAGGTTAAAAAAACAAACATTCATGGGAAAAAAAGTAGTTTAGTATAGTTGGGCCTGGGGAGCAATTTTTACAATTTCCAAGTGAGGTTGGATGTACTTAAATGATAAAGAGAAGAAAATAAAAGTGCTTAAATTATTTTGGTATTAAAATAATTTAGAACTTTTCCTGCTTTATATGTAATTAAGCTATTTTATAAACATTCTGTATAAAGGTAATATTGATAAATGCATATGCAATAAGATATTACATAATCTTATGAAATTGCAATTAGTTTTACCATTCTGTTTTTACTTAAAAGATCTTTATAGGCATTCTCCAAGTTTCTAATAAACAGTGCTAATCTGACAACTACATTTGGTTAGTCTAAATCCTCAACTAATCAAAACTTTAAGATGTCTTTGCTGCAAAATGGTGTTTTAAATTATTAGGATAAGTAATAAAATAAATTCCATTACTTTCTAAATCTTCCATTCACATTGAAGTGTAAAGAAACAGCCTTAATGATACATACATATTGCAAACTTTTACAAACTGTCAAATGGAAGGAATATTCAAAGTTCTATCCTTATTATACTAATAGCTAATATAATTTCATATTTCAATATCATTTCATATCTAAATATATTATTATAAAACATTTTAATTATGGGTAAATAATTGTATATATATTATTGAATTTTATATGTTAATTCAAAAGTTATATGAATATTAATATAATTTTCATTATTTGAATTTATAAATAGCTTTTACAATTTAAACTTTTATTCAAAATTTTATTTCATAGGCTGACTTCCATTCCAAAGTTTCACCCTATAACTTCATTAAGAAAAATACATTTTGCATTGCTTCATTATTCTTCAATACCCTTTTCTAAGAAAGTAGGTTAGTGTTACATTCCTGAATTCCACTCCCAAATATCACCACTAAGAGCATTCTGCCCAGAAATCATTTCAGCCTAGAGATTTTAAATTACTTTCTGATAAGGGTAGAAAGCCATTGCACCAATGCCCTGCTTGCAGGGTGTATCATTCAGCACAGTCCCTTTATGATGAAGGCCCTGGCATTGAAGAATATTATGTGATTTTATAAAGAAACCACAATTAATTAGTATTCAAACTAAGAGATTTAATATAGTGTCAGTATTTTTCATGTAGGCCTGACTTTGGAAAAGAATAATAACGATTTAAAGAATACTGTGAGCTTACTATGAAGAGTTTATTAGTCAAGCCTCAAATTCAAATATATATCTAATTGAATGTGAAATGTGCTCCAAGAGACTTTGGGGCCCATGCTTTGGCTGTGTCATCTCTGCCTTTTCTGTGATTATTATCCATTTCATTAAATTTGTAACTTATCTGTCTACAGTGAAAAAAATAAATACTAGGGTGTTGAAAATGAAAATTTAAAAAAATATCCACCACAGATGTGCTATCATTGGTTGATCTAGAGATAACAGTAAATATTAAGTTGTTAAATACAAAGAAAAAATAACAGTACAAAAGACCTTATCCAACAAATAAAATCATATTTGATATGAAAATATCCACTTTCAAAAAAAAAAGAAAATATCCACTTTCAGATCTTGTGCCTAGGCCAGTGACATTTATTTAGTTGCACTGGACTGTTCCTTGTCATTCATTACAATGTCCTGTACAAGTATTTTTTATTTTGGTAAGCACTCATTCACTCCACTAAACTTGCAAAGAAAATGTTGGTCTTTTGGATATAGGATTTTTTCCAAAGGATTAAAACAACCGGTGGCTATGAGGTGCACTGTGGCAGCCAACCGGCCTGACTCAGGCCCCGATCGCCCCCACCTTGGCCGGCCAAGCCCCCGATCGGCCCCCAACACTCCAATCAGGGGTGGGGCTGGCCACCAACCACCTGTGGCCCCTCCCCCCCTGCTGGCCTGGCCTGATGGGACCCACTGAAGTGGGCCAGCTGGACCCCACCTGTGCATGAATTTGTGCACCTGGCCTCTAGTTTAATATAAAGAGATTAGTATAGATATGAAAGGAAAACCTGTGGCACTACTTATTTTATATCTAAGGAGATAGAATTATTTTTCATTGAATAAAAGGTAAAAATTATTTTAAATTTATAATAAAATATTGTTAATTTATTGGGTAACTTAACATAAGATTATTTGGGTTTAACAGATTATTAATTCAAAGAGACATTTAACAGCTGAGCATAAATATAGATTCGAGTAATAATAGCTAGGGCTGGTTGACCATTGTAGCCACATTAAAAAATCATAGGTACCAAAGCCACAGGACAGATTCCAGAAGAGTTTCAGGTCACTGTAATTCCCTTCTCCATTGAAAAAGAGTTCTGTAGCAAAAGAACAAAATGAAAAAAATGTACAACCATACTCAGCTGTTATCTAAGAAGTGTTATTTAACGTATCTTTCAAATGTTATAAAAATGCTTTGAGTTTTAGATGTGATTTTTTATTTTGAGAGAGATAGTCATTGTCTTTTATAATTGAAGGGCATTATTAGTACTGTAACCAAGATGTTAAAATTTGGCTCTGATTTTAAAATAAAAATAATTGCT
>NW_005363247.1:10683111-10699365 GCF_000412655.1 Myotis brandtii
GGTCGCTAGGGCAACCCAGGCTTCCAGTCCGCCCTGGGCTCCACTGGAGGAGCTGGAAAAAAAAAAAGGAGGGGCTCGGAGCAGCTGGAGCCGAGAAGCCAAGCCTCGCTGCTGCAGTCGAACCAAAGGCCTGGGTTCCGGATGCCAGAGGAAAACCAGTGCCGGCAGCCAAGGGAAGGTAGGCCTATTGCGCGAATATTCGTGCAAACGGCCACTAGTAGGATATAAAAAAGAGAGCATTTTAAATTGAAGAATTACTCATACTAGTCATTTCCAAACAAGTTCTGAGTTTAAAGGTCTTAAACATTTCAGAGCTAGTCATATTATCAAACTTCTTTGTGTCCTCTGAAAACATGGCCAGAAAAAATGTCACTTAGAAGCGTGTATTTTGCCCATGTAGTTCTGTTTGGAAATGTTAATGACAAAAAATCAGTAGATGAATGGCCATAAATGAAAATCAATGAGATATACCTTAGGAATTATTTATAAAACTACTCAGTCTTAGAACATTGTGAGTGAACAAGTTTCCTGGCATAGATTTATAACATTTGTGTATATCAATATATAATATAATATCTATATTCATGTAATATTTATAATTTATGTATATATACACACAGAAAACTATATAACCTTACTAAAATGGACAATGAAGTTTTATTTATTAAACAATGAGTTAAAAAATGATGTGTACTTTGAGAGGCTTAAACACATCTGTAATAACCATGTTTCTAAAAACTACTGTATTTAGGTACTGTGGTGGGCACTTCATGATCATTCTCACTAGTTGTCGCAAATACTCTTCAAACTAGATTATAATATTAACCGCATTATTATTATTATTATTATTATTATTATAATTTCCAAATGGAGAAATAGCTCACTTAGTTTGAACTCGGGATCCAGGCTTCCAGTCTGCCCTGGGCTCCACTGGAGGAACTGGAAAAAAAAAAAAAAGGAGGGGCTGGGAGCAGCCAGAGCCGAGAAGCCAGGCCTCGCTGCTGCGGTCGAACCTAAGGCCTGGGTCCCGGGTGCCAGCAGCCAAGGGAAGGTAGGCCTATTGCGCGAATATTCGTGCAAAGGGCCACTAGTAGGATATAACAAAGAGAGCATTTTAAATTGAAGAATTACTCATACTAGTCATTTCCAAACAAGTTCTGAGTTTAAAAGTCTTAAACATTTCAGAGCTAGTCATATTATCAAACTTCTTTGTGTCCTCTGAAAACATGGCCAGAAAAAATGTCACTTAGAAGCGTGTATTTTGCCCATGTAGTTCTGTTTGGAAATGTTAATGACAAAAAATCAGTAGATGAATGGCCATAAATGAAAATCAATGAGCTATACCTTAGGAATTATTTATAAAACTACTCAGTCTTAGAACATTGTGAGTGAACAAGTTTCCTGGCATAGATTTATAACATTTGTGTATATCAATATATAATATAATATCTATATTCATGTAATATTTATAATTTATGTATATATACACACAGAAAACTATATAACCTTACTAAAATGGACAATGAAGTTTTATTTATTAAACAATGAGTTAAAAAATGATGTGTACTTTGAGAGGCTTAAACACATCTGTAATAACCATGTTTCTAAAAACTACTGTATTTAGGTACTGTGGTGGGCACTTCATGATCATTCTCACTAATTGTTGCAAATACTCTTCAAACTAGATTATAATATTAACCACATTATTATTATTATTATTATTATCATTATTATAATTTCCAAATGGAGAAATAGCTCACTTAGTTTGAACTCCTTGCCTAGGGTGTTACTGGGGAGACAATGAGACCTCAGTTCTTGTCTTCTTGAGGGAAAGATGTCCATCAAGAGACAAAGTGTAGCAAAGTAAGTAAGAATTTATTGGCTGCAGCAAAAAAATACTTAGGACAGAGAAACAAAGAAGGACATAGATATAGCAGGAGAGCCTGGGCTGGGCTGCTCTGGCTAACTGGAAATCCAGAGAAAAGGGGGGTTTGGAGACAGGTTCAGGGGGTTAGCCTAGGACAGTGATGGCGAACCTATGACACTCGTGTCAGAGGTGACACACGAACTCATTTTTTTTGGTTGATTTTTCTTTGTTAAATGGCACTTAAATATATAAAATAAATATCAAAAATATAAATCTTTATTTTACTATGGTTGCAAATATCAAAAAATTTCTATATGTGACATAGCACCAGAGTTAAGTTAGGGTTTTTCAAAATGCTGACACGCCGAGCTCAAAAAGTTCGCCATCACTGGCCTAGGACGAGCTGCCGCTGCCCATTGCTCCCCTGGTTGCAAGTCTCCAGAGTACTTAGAGGTAAGAAGGAGGGAAGGGAATGGCATGGGCATGCTCCCCTGGAGAGAGCGCACACTGGGTCTTTCATCCTGAGTGTATTTCTCTCTTTTGCAGGTGGAAATCTTAGGGGATGTTTCAGGGGAGGGTCTCAATAGATTAATTCATCAGCTGTCCTGTGTGCTCTTTCAGGGTCGGGGACTCCACTGACTGATCAGTGCGAGGGCAGGGGGTCATTAGTCAATGTAGCTGGTCCTGAGGCAGCCAGGGTCACTTGTCTGGTTTTGCTGCTTTTCTGGACCTGGAGCTAGAATACAACTGAGGCCTAGATGTTATCTCAAGGGAAGAAAAGGTCAGGGGGTCTAAACTGCATAACTAGTGATATGAGAAGTCAGGGGATCCAAGCCACATAATCAGCAATATACTAGGGGAGGCAAGGTCACCTGGGGGTGAGGTTCTTGTTTTCCCAGTTTTTTTTTGTTTTTTCCTTGCTAGGCATCCAGAGCTTTTTGCCCTGGTGAGTTTCTGTACCTGGCCCATTATCCTTGTGTTACCCCGGACAGCAAGCTGGAGTTCTTATTCCAGGTTCTTGTCCTATAAAGTTTGAAGAATAAAAATCGTAGACTAAAATATTTTATGCAAAAGTGTAGACATTTATTGCAAGCATATACAAACTCCTTCCTGTGGAGGGGCCCAAAATGTGTAACCAGTGAAGTCTCTTTGTCTAAGGCAGTGGTTCTCAACCTTCCTAATGCCGCAACCCTTTAATACAGTTCCTCATGTTGTGGTGACCCCCAATTTCATTGTTACAGAACATAATTTCATAGTGATTAATCACTAAAACAATATGTAATTATATATGTGTTTTCTGATGGTCTTAGGCGACCCCTGTGAAAGGGTCGTCCGACCCCCAAAGGGGTCGCGACCCCCAGGTTGAGAACCGCTGGTCCAAGGGTTTATAAATGCTGGCAGCTTCTCTGTCTGTTCATGCTACTTTCTAATTGGACCCTTTCTCATTTCATGTCCCTTCATGTGTTTTTTCCCCAATTGGCTGATTTCCCCCTTCCCTGCCTACTATCAGTTTCAAAGCTCACCTGGTGCTCCCCCTTCTCTGGTAACAGTCTGCTGCCCTCTGTGCTTGTAAGATACACATTCTGGTGGTTTGGAGCTCGCTCCTCCCATCATGTATGCATTCCTTTCCCATGGACCCTACCCTAACTGCCTCTCTTATCTCTAAATCCTCTCACTTGCTCTCTTCATGTCTGTCTAACTGACCATAACAATGGTAAAACCAAGATTTGAATATAGGTCTCCCAGCTCTGGCTTGACTATCTATACCACTTGTCTCCAAAATGCTACAAACGTGACATAGATTCTCTCGAGTTTTTTTTTTTTAACTGTCCATACATTTCACAGTATGTGTCAGAAAACCTTGGTGGCTGTTGTTGAGGTTAGGGGATTTTCAACCCCTATTTCATTTGAATAAAGGAGAACAACGTAAACACTGCTTCTCTCAGAGGTTTTGTGCCACTTTTTAACTACTATGGTTATGTTCCCTAGATTTTTATCAGAGCCCTTCGTGTGCTTTGAAGCCATGCTTCTAACTGTGGCCAACTCAAGTCATATAACACATAATTCATGCTCAGGTTACTCTTTTGTATTAATTTCTGTTACCTCTTATTAAAATAATTTCATTTTCTTGTCTGCTAAAAAGGCTCATAGCAATCTTTTGAAAATTATTGAACTCTGAAGGTTATCATCATGTCTAGTTTTTTTCCTCCTTTCTCATCTTAAAATTATCATAGTAATATGGACTCTAAAGAACTACAAATTAGGAGTCTGAGGAATTAGACTGCGATTTCAAATTTCAGCAACCTTTTCCTGTCTTGAAACCATTAGATTCACTTCAAAAGTAGGATTTTTTTTTTTTACAAAAATATTGATGTTGGGGCTTTGATCTCTAGCCCAGGGGTCCTCAACTTTTTAAACAGGGGGCCAGTTCACTGTCCCTCAGACCGTTGGAGGGCCGGACTATAGTTTAAAAAAAAGCTATGAACAAATTCCTATGCACACTGCACATATCTTATTTTGAAGTAAAAAAACAAAACGGGAACAAATACAATATTTGTATTTGCATGTGGCCCGTGGGCCGTAGTTTGAGGACCCCTGCTCTAGCCATTGTCTTTGCGTATTCTGGATTTTGATCAAACATCTTTAGTTATCATTATCAATGTATTATCTAGCATGATTGATAATAATGGAATTTATGCTGATGAAAACATAGTCTTTAGCCATCTAGAAACTGCTATGTATATTTTACATTTCAATGTAATTTAGGGGATAAATGACTTTGTGGTTCTGCATAGGAGTCTTTTTTCTGGAACTAGACTTCACTAAAAGTTCCGGTGGTTACTAACATGAGCATTGGTAGATTAAAATAAGAGCTAATTTACTTTTCCTGCAATGATGAGCCCTGGTTGTAATTTAATAGCAATATTTCATATTATTCCACCTGATTGTAACAAGACTTTTCGGGGTTTAAACTGGATATAATGGTATTTACATCCCACGTTAATCTATTTTGGTATAGTTCTATGATTTAATAAATGGCTGCTCTTATTACCGGTAAATTACACTGCACAATATGAGGGTAATGTCTTTTATAAACCCAACTCTGATTCTTTTTGGAAAACAAGTTAGTTTCATTGACATTATTTCAAACTGATTTATAGGAAAATTTCCAAGGCAATTATTATCAGCCATTTAGATTAAACAACATATAATGCAAAATTCATTACTCACCTTTTTTCTTTTTACTTGCTTCATTTTCTCTGTAATGAGGTCTTCCCTCTGAATTATTTAAATTTTGACTACAGTACTTTCTCATGTATTTTCCTTAGTTTAGGTATGTGGATGACAGAGTCTAAATCTTGTAACTCTGATAGGTGGACAATAGCTTGATTGAGTCTAGGATTGGGTTGTAGTCCTATTTTCTTTGTAATTTGTACCTAGTGTTGCTTTATCTCATAGTCGCCAGTATTTCAGATAAGAAATCTAATTCCAATCTGTTTCTTCTTCCTTTACACATTACTTTTTCTTTTGCTGGGTAGTTTGTGATATTTTCCCCACACAACTTGACTATTCCTTATGTTTTGTGCTAATCATTTAAATGGACTCACAAACTATGTAGATTATACATAATCAAGTAGTCAAAAGATGAAACACCTTCTAGAACAATAAGGGAATTATTATTTCATCCCCTGATGACAACTGTAGCAGGGCTGCATAAAGGACAGGATGTAAAAACATTGCCAAATCATAAATAAAAAATTTAGATAAATAAAAGATATTACCTCTCCCAATTTAAATAGGTTATTTCCCCTTAAAACTCTCTTTGACTAACTGAACCTCAGCTTTTCCTCAAAAAGAAGTGAGTTCTAGTATTTAAATATCTGAGGTGCACTGAAGAATTGGATGTCTCTGATTCTTTGTCATCATATGCTAAGACTGTTCTCTCCCATGTTTCAGCATGAAGTATAAAAAATCCTTAAGTCAAACATGCAGTATATATGCCAGGCTCAAGTGCTCTCTATGTCATACAGCCCTGATGTTTATTTTACACCATTATTTCAATAAAGTAAATTGAATATCTAACGGGTGGCCAGAATTTATGCTGCACTTGTTTATGCTGCCCTCCAAGATGAGGAAAGTCCCCTAAGAAAATACATAATATTGTGCTCAATACAGACCATTATAATTCAGCATTCCCACCACTTCTGCATTCTCCTACTCACCACCAAGTATATAAAGCTAAAAATTATATTCCTCAGATTGCTCTGTGTTTAGTGTTCTGACTGTACATATGAGATTTATATATTTTAGAATTGGCAGTTAAAAGAAAGCTAAGACCATTCTTATCTATTCCTGTGTCAGCTAGCAAGCTCATTCATATATGAAGGTTGACAATGACCAGTTTCCATGTTCCAGAGTCTAGCCATCAGCTCCATGAGTGTGTGGTGGCTGCAGTAGTAATAGCAATAATAGCATTCCCCTTTGCTAGTTTACAACTGCATTTACATTGAAATCAAATGTCACTTAATTCTCCAGCATGTTGTTACAAAGTGATTTAATTTTTGTTACTAAAATGATTTTCATTGAAACATGTGGAGTAGTTTCTGTTTCTTGAACTGAATCCTGGAAGCTTTTTATTGTATACTAGAGGCCCGGTGCATGAGATTCGTGTACTGGAGTGCAGGGTGGGGGGTCCCCCTCAGCCTGGCCTGTGCCCTCTCGCAGTCCAGGAACCCTCAGGAGATGTCTGACTGCCGGCTTAGGCCCAATCCCCCTGGGCCTCTTGCAGTTCGGGGCTCTCGCAGTCTGGGACCCCTCACTCCTTACCGCCCACCTGCAGTGGAGGTGGGAGAGGCTCCCACCACCGCCGCTGCACTTTTCAGCCTTGAGCCTGGCTCACTGCTTCTTAGTGCTGCCTCTGAGGTGGGAGAGGCTCCCGCCACTGCCGCTGGGCTGGCCAGCCAATAAGCCCAGCTTCTGGCTGAGCGGTGCTCCCTCTGTGGGGAGCAGGCATAAGCCAGCAGTCAGACATCCTCTAAGGGAGTCCCAGACTAAGAGAGGGCGCAGGCTGGGCTGAGGGAACGCCCCCCCCCCCCCCCCCCCCCCCCCCCCTTGCACAAATCTCATGCACCAAGCCTCTAGTTATACTATATTATTGTAAGGATATAATTTTGCAGTATATGCAAAATATCTGCACCAAATAACATCAGTAAATAAATTGTGACAGGCAGATGGTGAGCAATTGCTACTTTGATATGAGAGTTGGAATTATGGAATCCTTTGTTTAGTTTCTTTTTTTTCTATAAAAGTTCATTTTTTGTTTGTTTATTTTACATATTTTATTCAGCCTTCTGACACTCAGTAGATGGATGCACTGAAAAACAATAAAAAACATCAAAAACAGATGTGTGATTTTCATGAGTTTCAGGATATAGTAATTATGACAGGTAATAAGTAAACTAAACACAGCAAGCAGGAAAATGTACTTAGGTAAGTAAATATAATTTTGTGTATATGTGAACAAATAGCTCGTGTTGCTAGGGAGTAAAACATGTTAAACTTAGATGTAATAATTGGAATGAATATGCATGGATTCATGGAAATCAGACTACTTTTAGGAAAATGCTTTCATTTTAGTAAGACAGAAGCTAATCAAGGCAGAGATGCTATTCTGAGTAAATTAAAATAAATTAGTTTAATGTTTTTTTGACAAACATTTTTTAAATTTTAAAGATTTTATCTGTCTTAACAAATGTATTCATTAGAAAAATGTTTTTTTCTATTTGCATAATTTGTATTTTCTTCACTTTCTCTGTACAGTTTGAAAGGAAATCTGCATTGAGTTTCTTTAAATTGATTTTACTACAAATATTCTTTACCAAAAGCTTTACTTGTTCTTTTGAACACCTGTTTTTTATTTTACATGTTTCAAAATCTCTTCAATGTCATGATAGACATTATAAAGACATTTACATTTATTCTTTTGTGAAATATTGGTTTAACTGACATATATGAAGAAAATTCAGCTGTACACAGATATGTAATTAGAAAAAGGGAAGAGTATTTTAATTCCTTATCAAATATGTATATTTTTCTTTGTTATGCTATCAAAACTCAACAAGTGGAACTTTCTTAAAGATTAACTGCACTGTACAATCCTTTTTAAAGGGCAAGTCAATACCGAGCGCCAGCCAGGTATTGCCATAGGAATGTAGGCTCTAAGTTGCCCCCCGTTCCATGGTTTCAAGAGAAACCAGCAACCTGAGGGGGAAGGCTTTCAAGGTAGACTAAGGAATTTTAACGTAACAGACTGTGAAAAGTTTCCTGATATGGTTTTCAGTTTTTACATTGCAACTAAACATTTGTCTTTAGTAGAAGGACCAAATGAAAGAAAATAAGATGATAATCGTACCATTGTGAGCAAATATGAATATACTTTCCTAAATTACACTCATTATCTTACAGTGATTTTTTTCACAATGAAAACCTGAAAATGTTATTCATAAATGTTATCCATGGTATTCATAAAATAAAAAAATAAAGGCATTGTACAGTTTCAGTTGACGATTTTAAGGGAGCTTATTCTCCCAATAGATACTTTCAGATTTTGGTATTTTGACAATGTATTCAAGTTGAAGATATTCAATCTCTGATTTATAATTTAGTTCACAGATTATTAAGATTTATAAGATTTTAAAATGCTCAGTTTTCACAATTCTTTTAATTCTATTAAAATGTCATTTTTCCTAATTGTTAGTACCACACTCACATAATGTCATGTCTTTCAAAACCTTTGGTATTAATTTCAGTGTTCTACATTTTCTTCTATATTTTCAACAGTTAAGTTGAAAATATTCAAATGTTAGATTTTACCTATTGATGGATGTTTGTAATTAAAATATTTAACATGATTATGCTTTGAAAGAAACACTCCTAATTTTAACTAATATTATCCTGTGGAAATTAATATGGTAGGGGATGTGGACATTATTTTTAATGAAAACAAAAGATAATAGGCCTTGGGGTTCAGGTTGTGGTTCTATATAACACTAGCACATGTGTGTGTCTGGGTTGGGGTGTATGAACAAACAGCTCCAATTTTACAGGTAACTTTAAAAAGTTATTTTGTCTTTGCTAACTCAGAAATGGATTGAAGTTTAATTTATCTTATTTGGTAAAATGGCAGACACCTTGTGTCACATGATGATAGTATGTTTACTCATGAAAGCTTTGCATGCTCACTTTGAGGAATCTACAACAGGTACTATACCACTGTATCATTCAGCTTATCATTCAGTCACTTATAATTATTCACCTTTTATATTAAGTAGAGCTTTGGTTCAAATTGGTCAATGGAGAAAACATTTTAAAAAATCAATAAATTTCTTATGTGAAAAGGATATTAAGAACAAATTACAAATTTTCTTAATAGATGTTAGAGAATGCAGGCTCACCAGTCAGATGTTTGTGGGTGAATAGCTGTTTTGTTAAATCTAGTTTTTTAGGGATTTTATCATTTACCTTCTGTGATCATATTTATAGTGCATTTCTTCATCCTTTTCATCTTATTTCTCTAAGAAAGAGAGGGATAAGTGACATGCTATGTGTCCTAGAAGATTCTTGTGCAAAATTTAATAGAAATTGCTCTGGAGTAAGAAAAACAAGTTCTCAAAATTTATTTTATGAAGCAGTAAAGGTAACATCCCCAAACTGTTGACCCAAGAATTGAAACCACATATATTTCCAGAGTGCTCTGTACCTTATGGATTTTGATGACCAGGTTTTTGTCTTGAGGTTTCTGGGAGTATGAGGAATAACTCAATAATAATAAAGAGAATGGGGTGATTTATAGTGGGAAATCATGAATGAAAAGAAACACACAGAATAACCACTTACCAAAAGAAAAAATTCCTCTGAGCTGATTAAATTTATATTAACAGATAGGGCTTTATAAAAATCATAAACTCTCACATCTCCTTTAGCACATTGTTTTCTGAGCAAACAAAGCAGAGTGGAGATTTGTCTTATATATTTTATTCCTGTGTTGGTCCAGAAAGTCAAGAAAGATGGAGGGAGTGAAGAAGGAAGAGAGAGAGTGGTGGAGAAGGAGAGAGGATAGACAGAGTGAATAGGAAAATCTCTGTATGAATAAGTACATTATGAGAAAAACATATAGAAAACATGAGTCTTTGCTATGTGAAAAAATTTCTTCTGTTCTAGCATATTCTACTTAAGAGTAAACTTGCATGAAGATAAAGAAATCTTTCAAATGTTTACATCTGGTTTTGTTATATTTTGTAGTATATGTATTTTTCTTTTATTTATTTAATCAAAAAGACTTTTCAATAAAATGCTAAAATTAATAATATTACAGAACTCGGGAGTTATTGCATCTTTTCTGAATATTCTTAGCATTATTCTAGTCATTGATAATCCAATTCAACATTTTAAAATACCTATTGTGTTGCATTAGTGGGCACAAATTTATGTTAATTTGAGCTGATGTATACTTTCATTCACTTTGGATTTTTTTTTTTTTGCTAAGAATCATTATTTTGGTCATAGTTTAGTTAGAATTTCTTGCAGTTTAAAATTTGTACTAATATTAGATATATGTAGTCACAACTGGGTTGTAAAGATGGTTTCCATTACTGTCAAAGACAATTGAGACATCAGCCCTTAGTACAAATGATTTGGCTCTTACACTTGTAAATGTGTATGTATTTTCAATAAATAACATCTATTGTTTGATTGCTCTTTTATTTAAATTGTGATTTTTCAATTAGTGAAAAAAATTCAAGCTTATTAAAAAGAACCTATACATTAGGATAAGTACTGGGTCAGAGGTGCTAGTTTTGAGGTGAAAAGCCCTGGAGAAGCACACCGAATTCTTGAGGACAGCACTGTCACCTAGGCCATGGTAATAGACACAGATTCTAGTCCATTCCTTTTGAACTCCTGCTACTACTCATAGGCTCCAGCCTGGTCAGCGATCTTCTTCTCCTGATTGCCTGTCCTGTGTACCTCAAGCTTCAGCATCTGACACTAAACCAACAGCCTTACAAAGACTGCTTAACTAACTCCCATAATTGGGTAAACCAATTCTCTGAAACAAATCCCTACTAATATCTCCTTCTGGTCCCTGGGTGAGTACTGACTGATACAATCAGGATATGTACAAGGTGATTTTAAATAATTCTCTTTCTATAAATTGCTATAGAGCAGCAATTTTCAACCAGTGTTCCACAAGAATTTTTAAAACATGCAATTCCTGGCTATTTAGTCAGGGCACTGACCTCATTTCCCTGAGATTGTCAAATAAAAAATGATACCAGCCAACACAACAATAGCTGTCCATTGTGAATGAATCAAAATTATACCTATATCTGTATTATACCAGCGTGAATGAATAAAAATTATACCTTTTTTGGTGTGCCAAGAATTTTAGTAGTTAACTTACGTGTGCCATGAGATGAAAAATGTTGAAAATCACTGCTTTAGAGAGATGCGAGTATATATTTTATATGTCATTATTTGTTTACACATAATAGCATTATTCTACTGAAACAAATAATGCTTTATCTGAGATCATTAAATATATTGAAAAGCTACAAAATAAGCAGTTAAGGATTTGGAAATATCTGAAATAAAAATTTAAGTTGGAAATTGTATTGTAATTTTATTATTCATATATGCAATAACTTCATTTAAAGATATGAACTAAATTTAATGAAAAGAATAATTTAGTACTTGAAGAGTACTAAATGGTGTGTACCATTACAAATATTAAAAAGATGCCAACTCTGTATTTATGAAAAGCATTGACAGTCAAACTCAAAACTATTAATTTGGAAAGCTTTAGGCAGGACTTCAAAGGTAGAAATATTTGTTTCATAGGAATGCTACAATTCCAAAGGACACTGACTGTCCCTAGCTTCCTTTTACCTTGCCCTGAGACATCATTTAAAAATTTGAATCAGGCCCTGGTAACTCAGTTGGTTAGAGCGTTATCCTGATACACCAAGGTTGTGGGTTCAATCCCCAGTTAGGGCACATACAAGAATCAATCAATGTATACATAAATATGTGGAACAACAAGTAGATCTCTCTCTCTCTCTCTCTCTCTCTCTCTCTCTCTCTCTCTCTCTCATCAATACATTAAAAATATTGAATCATAAAATGACTATCACAAATGTATAGTTTGAACGTGGAAAAAAATTAAACTGGAATTTTGGAAGAGTACTGCATATTTGGTGCATCAATAATTCTCTCTTTATCTAAGATAAAAACTATAACACTTTTACCTTCAGACAGTGACTTTCATTATTTTATAATCTTTACATGAAGTTTTGAGTAAATTTTAAAATACAAATAACAAATCATACTCAAATACTAACTTCACTTCCAGTTTCACACCTGTAAGCAAATTGCTTCTTCCGTGAGCTCAGCTTCACTGTGTGATCAGAAGGTTAACATTTTAAAAAAAAATTTTTTTTTATTGATTTCAGAGAGGAAGGGAGAGGGAGAGAGACATAAAAACAATCTAGAGAAGCATCAGTTGGCTGCCTCTTGCATGCCCCTTTTTGGGGATCAAGCCTACACCTGGGCATGTGCCTTGACCTAGCATCCAACTGTGACCTCCTGGTTTATAGGTTAATGCTCAATCACTGAGCCACACTGACCAGCTGAAGATTCACATTTTTATTATATCTTTCAGTACTATGTAATTGAACAAAGGAACAGACAATGTTTTGTTTCAAGCTTCCTGGAAAAATTGACACATGATTTATCCATACTTAACCTAACTATCAGAACATAGGCCACAGAACATGTGTCTTAAGACTGTGTACTACTTTCTTATAAAGCAACTAGAGCCCCAATGCACGGAATTCGTATAAGGGGCTCAGCCCTCGCAGCCACGCTGGCTTGCCTGGGCCCTCGCAGCCTTGGCTTCGTCCAGAAGATTGTTCAGAAGGACGTCCGAGAGGATGTCTGGAAGGTTGTTCGGCTGTCCCTTCTAATTAGCATATTATGCTTTTATTAGTATAGATAATACCTTTGATGGCAGGGCCCTACATTTGTCATCCTTGGCTCTCTAGTAACCAGCAAGGTGCTTGATGATATGGATTTAAAAGTAGTTGTACAATGATAGAATAATATGAATGAAAAAATAAAGGAGATTAGCTGTTTCTCTGATTAGCTGGAAATTACCACTTCCTATGAAATCTGTTGACTCCTCTATGGTATTTGTGTGTGTGTGTGTGTGTGTGTGTGTGTGTGTGCCTGTGAACAACTTTAACTCCTTTAGGAACTCCCATTCACTTACTGTCGAAACTGTAAACATCATGTAAAATGTATGTGTATTTATGTTTGGCAGTTCAAGAACTCCTTCTGAGAGCAATCTCCTATATCCTCTTGGGAACTCTTTTCTGGTTGTATATTTCATTATTCTGCTGCTATCCTTGGGTTCTGCCACTCTCTCAGCCTAGCTTTTGTTGTTGTCATTGTTTCTGGTTACTACACTGGGAGTACTCAATAAACGTGACTGACCAAGCTTATCCTCAGTGTGCTCATATTCTGGTAAACTACATTAGAAAAAAGTGGCATAATTACACTCAGCTAGTAGTAAATTGGATGGTATGAATACAAAAATACTAGAAATGATATAAGTAACTCAGTAGCACAACAAATTTTTAGACAGAAAAGTAATTACTGCGTTGATAAAAAAGGCACAAACTTTATATATATTTTAAAAACTAATATATTAGACTTGGTAAATTTTATTGTTAGTAGATAAACTTTAAAACAAGCTGAGAAAATATTTAAGTTGCATAGAAAACCTGGGAATTGTTCAATTCCAATTCTGCCAGGTGATGCCAATGCTAATCCTTTGACCATTCTTATAGTATCAAGATCCTAATACATCAATTTTCTTTCAATGTAGTAAAAAAAAACCCCACAAAAATATTTTGTTTTAATCTCTTTAATTTACTTCTAAATTTATATATGTCCAGGATATATATTCATGCATATCTATATCTAAAACATATATTAGAAATGTCTAATATGTTATCCAATGTAAAATATCTATATATCTAATATAGTATTAAGAATATATTAGCATATATTATAATATGACTCCAATAAAATATTTACAAATCATTTTAATGTTAATAGAAATAATATATACAACCCAATATTAGATTCAATTTTAGATTGATGTGTATTTAACTTTCATCTGCAGTGGTTCTCAACCTTCCTATTACAGTCAGCCAGTTCCTCATGTTGTGGTGACCCCCCAACCATAAAATTATTTTCGTTGCTACTTCATAACTGTAATTTTGCTACTATTATGAATCGTAATGTAAATATCTGATATGCAGGATGTATTTTCATTGTTCGCGACCCACAGGTTGAGAACCGCTGAATTCTATAGCATATTTAGTTTTTTAGAATGCTGTTTTTGTATTTTTCAGGATAGATTTCCCAATAGTGTATGCGGGAGTATGAAATTACAAATAATGTATTCTTACATCAGTCTCTCTGTAAAAGGTATTATATAAAACCACAGGAGAAATACATTAGAAATGTATTTATAATAATAAGCTGAGTGTAGCACTGATGGAACTATATGAAAATGTTAATAGCTTAGAGTCCCATAGACTACCTTCTCTTCAGTTATTTATTCATTCTCGTGGTGGTTTTTCTTTCTTTTTGTGGTGCCCCCAGTAACTCAGATAATAGTAATTCCTGGCTCAGCAAGAAACGAGAGCTCCACCTAGGGGTAGAGTCCCAGGTTGAGATATAGAAAGTGAGTGTCACAGCCTAAACAAGGTATTTCTTGTAATTTACAGTTAGAAATTGTTCAGGGAATATAAAATTGTATATGAAAAAATCATGTTTTTCCATTTTACTTTATTTTCCTCTACTTTGAAAACAAAGTAGACAATCACTACTGCGATGCATTGGTAAAAACAACAAAACTTCTCTATGTAAACTTTTCAAGAAGCAAGTACTTTTCAAAATAATCAAAGCAGGACACCAGAAATGGGTAGTTAGGTTGCAATTTTACATTATTAACAATGATAAATCTGTAAAATTCTAGGGTCATCCAACTTACTAATCTCTTACAAATTCTACTGAAGATGAAGCATTATCATGAAATTTAAATTTTGAAACCAAGCACTATTTACTCAACCTAACAAGAGATTATTTACAATTTATGCCTTTACTAGACTACCTTGAGGAAATAAGTTGTTTAGGCTCACCTTACATTTGTAGACTTGATCTAGAATAGTGTACATTTCTCAGTAGAATTAAATAACCATCTCTTGATTATCTTCAATTAATAACTATGTTAAGTTTTTGACAATAGTACTTTGTTTTACACATAAATTTTATCTGAGAAAAACATATTCAGTGTCTGATTCTGATAGCTGAATGTCAGATACAACAACAAAATAGCTGGCCTACAAACCCCAATACTAGGCTTCTCATTTCCTGCTTTTAGCTGCACAGAAAATTCCAGTGAATCATTCACACACTGGTATGTGCTATATTTATCTTAGATATCATCTGTTTATTAGTTTATTACAGACTCAGATATCTGGATTCAGAAAATATCTGTCCATATTTTATAAACTCATTTAACAGAGGAACTCACAATTTGTTGTACCTCTTAAAGTTCTTAACAAAGAATGCATTTTGTATACAATTTTAAAACTTTGGAGTAAAATGGAAGCACATAAAAGCTATTATATATGAAGAGATGACACGTACAAAAGAGTAGGGAATAAAGGAAGATTGGGAGTACTGCTTCAAGCAATGTCACATAACTTTACAACCCAGTGAATAAGAGCAAAGTACAGAATAGATTATAAAGAAAGTATCAAGAATACAGGGAGGAGGAGTTTATGATTAAGAGTTTTTTATTTCATCACTAGTGGCCCAGTGCATGAAATTCGTGCATGGGCTGGGGGGAGTTCCCTCAGCAGCCTGCACCCTCTCCAATCGGACATCCCTCTCGCAATCTGGGACCGCTGGTTCCTAACCACTCACCTGCCTGCCTCTGATCACCCCTAACTGCCCTCACCTGTCAGCCTGATCTTGCCCCCAACTGCCCTCTCTGTCTCGGCCCCCACCACGATGGCTTTGTCTGGAAGGAAGTCAGACATCAGGAAGATGGCCAGTTTACCTGGTCTAATTAGCATATTACCCTATTATTAGTAATGATAGATTATATAGGATAGGATTGCTTAAATGAGGGGGGAGGGAAGCCGTTTTCAGCAGGAGTAGGTGCTCTTGGCAGACAAAAGTACATAATCACTATATCTGGACTGATAGCCAGCCACATGCACTATACTGCCAAAGCGGTCATTAAAAAATTG
>NW_005363247.1:10700504-10702096 GCF_000412655.1 Myotis brandtii
TCTATATTTGTTACAATGTTTCAAACTGCCAGCTCAGAGGCCAGCAAGGCAGGCGGGGAACATTGGAGTCCTCCTTCACTGAAGCAAGCAAGCCTCATGTTCGCTTCCAGCTGCCTGGCTGCCAGCCGCCATCTTGGCTGGCAGTTAATTTGCATATCGCCCTGAATAGCCAATGGGAAGGGTAGCGGTTGTACGCTAATTACCATGTTTCTCTTTTATTAGATAGGATGATAGATTATATAGGATATGATTGCTTAAATGAGGGGGGAGGGAAGCCCTTTTCAGCAGGAGTAGGTGCTCTTGGCAGACAAAAGTACATAATCACTATATCTGGACTGATAGCCAGCCACATGCACTATACTGCCAAAGCGGTCATTAAAAAATTGGGCCGCTTTCTTACACCTTACACCAAACAGCTGTTGCCCTTAAAACCCCTCCTCAGCCCCCACTTTAGGTTCTGCTTTCACAGTTCACCCAGATTAGGTTCTGATTGGTTGGTTTCTATGCCAGTCAGTATCTTCGGGCCTATCTCCGGGCCTGATCAGAGAGGAGGAGCTGGTCAGCAGCCCCTGCAGAGGCCCGGAGAGAAACAGAGGTGCGGTTGCTGGCAAAGCCCGGAGAGAAAGAGAGAGACCACGGCTGATCAACAGCTGCAGCGGAGGCAGTGAATCAGACCCTGCCTCTTTCTTCAGGCCTCTCTCCAGGCATGATCTGCAGCCCCCTCGGCAGACAGTGCTGGGTCGCCACAGCAACCCAGCACTGACTGCAGGACTGACATCTGGTTAGTCAAGCCTTTGGTCATTACGGACCCTGGGTTTTTATATATTAGGATTAATTCTCATGTTAGAAATGCAAACATTTCCAGGTTCAACCTTATTTAAGCTGAAATCACAAAGCTTATTGTAAGCTATTGAGTCTTTAACAGAAAAATAAAAAACACAGAAAAAAGGAAAAGCCCTTCTAATTTCTTTAGACAGGTGCAGGGATAATCTAATATTTAAAATCACTTAATAATATTAACTTTAGCTATGAAGTGTGAATGGTAATGTAGTTATAAAGTATATTTGTAATACTATATATATATGGTATAACTGAAATTTGTAGTTTTTAATACTTTTCAGAATCAAAATTTGACCAGATGTTGCCATTGAGAAATAATATTTTTCAAGCTGTAATTCATTATGGATAGCAAAATAGGTAGACATTTAGAATGGTACAGTCACTAAAGTTCTAGATCTTCACAGGCACAATTTTTAGCACATAATAGCACATTTTCCCAAATGTACAACTGTATATATTTTTGAAAATATAGATGCGTTTTTGACTTAGCCGGAATAGAATCATTTCTTTTTATAAAAATATTTTGTAGCATAGAGTTTTTTTTTCAAGAAAAATAATTATCTACCATCTTATGCCAGTCAAGCGTATTCTTCTAGGAGACTATGGAACAGCTGAAAAATTTTGTAAAAAATCAAACCATTTGAAAATATTTTAATGAGAATGACTATTTATGTGTTCCTCTGAAAAATGTTAAAAAGAAAATTGCTCCTTTCTACTTCCTGATTCTCTGCAATTTTAGTAACCAGCCCCTT
>NW_005363247.1:10702269-10711560 GCF_000412655.1 Myotis brandtii
CTCCATTCCTCCTTCCCATGCTTGAATTTGTTTTAGACTTCATCTGATATGAAGCCGCCATGAGGAAAGCCACCTTCATCAACCATCTTCATACTGTTCAGGAGTATTTATAGAATTCTCCAAAATATGTTTAAAAATATATTCAAAAGCCTAGGAAACTCAAGGGACTCTCACAACTTTCCACCATTCCATTCTTGCTACACACACACATATTTATATACAATGTGTGTATGCAATTTTCTTTGTTGAACTTAGTTACTATTTCTGTTCAGATTTATATAGTCCCCGGGAAAGAGATGATATGTGAGGAAGGGAGTGTGTAAGATTAGTGACCTTAAAATGCCTAAGTTTCAATCCCTGCCTTCTCTCAGTACTTTATTTATATCCTGAACACTCAACTGACTGAATGCCCAAAATAGCTGTTTTCCTAAGACAAATATCAAGGGAGCTCTGTGAATCACAATAGTTAATGACAAAACAGTATGCGGTTCCACCTGCTAATTTGTCCTTTCTTTTTTTCATTTTTCCTTTCAGTTTCAACCACCAATTTAAATTTTGGTTAACTTGTTTTCCAGGTCCTTTCCTTTTCCTATAGATATTGATTCTGAACAGTTTAATGGTATTTCTCTTCAGTTATGTTATTTTCTCCAAGTGTTCTTTATTCATTTACTTATGTAAAAATGACAAAATAATAACATAATTTAACTGTATTAATAAAATGAATGTTTTTAATATATCATAGTATCAAAAGCCATCTTTGGGTTCTGTGATGAGCTTTGCTTTACATGAGCAGTTAAAGATATCTGTGTTAATATTGGCAAATTATATTAAATATATAAGTTTTGGTCCCTATCATTAAAAATTGTTAGATTCTGGGACATAAAACATTTTCTGATGGATTGAAATATTCTTCTTTTATAGTCTTGGGAAATATAATTCTTTATATATGTTCAGGTACAAAAGAGCCACACTTTTTTTTGCAAGGAAAATTAATAGAACAATAAAAAGAAAGTGAGAATTGTGTTTTAGTTCTTGCCAGCAATGAAATTTTATTAAAGATATCTAGTCTCCATGAACATGAATTTTGTTCAACTATAAAAAAGAACTAATAATTATACTTTCCCTATTGGCATTCCTAAAGTCCATGTGTGTTAATGGATACATATGCTACAAGTCAACTTTGAAATGACATACCACTTTCCTTTACAAAAGTATAAAAATGCATGGGCTTATAGTTAGGATGTACACAGAAGTTAATAAACAGAAGAAGATAATTTTGAAATAACAGAGCAGAAAAGAATGGGGTACAATTGCAACTTAACTTTTATACAGGAAAGTTTAGTTTGGAACCTGGTATGGAGACTGAGCATCAGGTCATGGCCAAGCTGTTAGTTAGGCCTAGATAACAATGTCATGTGTAATAGATAATATGGAACTCACATATCTATTTTTTCTGATGGTTTCTGATGGGTTGTACTGGCTGTGGACTTGTTATTTCATAATGTTTTTCTGCCTTGTAAAACTTGCTTCAACAAATTTCTAGGTCTGTTTCATTAATTATGTGAAGAAAGTAACAATGTTGACCAATTAGTCAAACATGATAGAATAAGTACACAGTATTAATTGCCACTACATCCAATCTATTCTTAAATTTTTACATTTGTGCTTTGCAAAAGGATGAGGTAGAGGCGGCTTGCTTTGATCCCAGGATTAACCTTAAATATTAGAGAGACAGTAAAACATCATCAGGATTTTTGTTCAGGAAAGGTAAGTCATAAATCAATGTTTGGAGTACTTTTTTGTTTGTTGCAGATTTTTCAAGGTCTCTTTGACTAAGAGGCAGAATATGTCTGAGGTTTCTATACCTCTTGTGAACGCTGGTTTAAACACTTTAAAAGTGATGGTTTTGATGTGAAAGACAACGAATGTCCAGGTCAACCGAAAAAGTTTGAAGACCAAAAGTTACAAGCATCATTGGATGAAGATGCGTGTCAAACTCAAAAACAACTTGCAGAAAGATTAAACGTTGCTCAGCAAACAATTTCTGATCATTTAAAAGCAATGGGAAAACTTTAAAGGAAGGAAAATGGATGCCACATCAACTGAATGAAAGACAAATAGAAAACTGAAAAGTCATCAGTAAAATGTTGCTTCAATGGCATGAAAGAAAATATTTTTTTGCATCGAATTGTGACTGGATATGAAAAGTGGATTTATTTTGAGAATCCCAAATGCACAAAATCATGGGTTGATCCAGGTCAACCATCAACATCGACTGCAAGGCCAAATCACTTCAGAAAGAAGACAATGCTTTGCGTTTGGTGGGATCAGGAAGGTGTGGTGTATTATGAGCTTCTAAAACCAGGTGAAACTATTAATACTGATCGCTACTGACAACAAATAATCAATTTGAACCATGCTTTGATCGTGAAATGACCAGAATGTTCCAGAAGACATGGCAAAGTAATTTTGCTTCATGATGACGCACCATCACACACTTCAAAACCAGTTAAAGACACGTTAAAAGATCTTGTCTGGGAAGTATTAACCCACCCACTGTATTCACCAGACCTTGCTCCTTGAGATTACCACTTGTTCCGATTGATGGCACATGCACTTCCTGAGCAGCACTTCAAAACATATGAAGAAGTGGAAAATTGAGTTTCTGAATGGTTTGCTTCAAAACAAGAAAAGTTCTATTGGGACAGTATCCACAAATAACCTGAAAGATGGGGGAAATGTGTAGTTGGCGATGGACATTACTTTAAATAAAGCACTTTTGATGTTTCTCTTGAAATTATCATGTGTTCTTTGATTACAAAATCCACCATTATTAACCGGTACACCTAGTAAATTTATTATACACTTATAAGCATTCCCAATGATCTTCTTGCTTGGAAAACCTACAGATAAAATTATAGATACAGTCATAATTATAACCTGATTTTGGCCTAAGAATGAAATTGCATCTATGTAATTTTTCTTCAAAATAAAAATTCCAAGTTACTGCAAAATTGATTCTCAATTCTCAAATTTTAAAATGTTAATGTAGATATGTCTTAAGCATCATCAAACTATAACTGTGGCATCCTATATAATAAAACCCTAATATGCAAATTGACCAAACAGCAGAATGACTGGTGGAACAACCAGTCACTATGGCACGGACTGACCACAGGTGGCAGATGCTCAATGCAGGAACTGCCCCCTGGTGGTCAATGTGCTCTCACAGGGGGAGCACAGCTTGGCCAGAAGCCTCTCCCACCTCCACTGCAGGTGGGTGGTAAGGAGCGAGGGTTCCCGGACTGCGAGAGCCCCAGACTGTGAGAGGGATGTCTGCCTGCCAGCTTAGGCCTGATCCCCTGGGAGAATCAGGTCTAAGCAGGCAGACAGACATCCCCCGAGGGGTCCCGGAATGTGACAGGGCACAGGTCGGGCTGAGGGACCCTCCCCTCTAGTGCATGAATTCCATGCACCAGGACTCTAGTTAAAATATATTTTTCTACAGAGTTGGCACTGTACAAAAGGTTGCGGAATTTGCTTTGTTGGTAATGACTTGAAATTTCATTGACCAGCTGGGGAACAAAATTATTTAGTTTGAAAGTCTGACCTATGCTATTTACTTTATCGTAGCTCTATGCTTTGTGTAAATTTTGCCATCTGTGTTTTCTGTTTATAACCACTCAAAACCCCATTGGCTTATTCATCTACACTTGTTCACATAGACAACACAAAAATCTATTAATTTAAAAATTACAACAAGAAAATCCATCTGAAAATCCATGCGCATGAGCAAAGATACAATTGGAGATGCCATCAAAAATATATTGCTTATTATTAATCTTCTGGAAATAATGGAGTCTAAAAACGAGGTAAATTCAATGTCCTTATACTACTTAGGGCAGAACTAGAATATTGAGAACTGTTATAAGAAGTATTAATCATGCTCTATTAACAATGATTGTTCTGTTCTGATTAGAGAAAGCACATTCTGACCTGGCTGAGAGTTGTACAAGTTGCATGGCCCTGGGACATGGGAGAAAACTCTGGAATGCAGTCCATTCTCCTTTTCAGAGAATTGCCTGTTATCATGGAAAGATTAACAACCTTGTTACGGAAACAATGGAGTCACTGAGGAGTTCACCCTTTTTACCCCCAGCCCACATTGCCTGTAACCTGTAACCATTATACCTTGCCTACTTTCCCATGCCTGTAATTCTTACTTTCCCATGTAGTGTATGTCCTTCAAACCAATATAAACAGCTGGCTTATTGGGGGAGGGAATGGGGAAGCAGATTTTCCTGGATCACCTGCTGCTCTCCCATATTCCATTACTGGAATAAATGCTCATACAAGATTCAACCCATTCTCTGCTTAATTGGCTCAAGAAGTGACAGGCAGCCCAGACCCATTCATTGTCCGGTTTCAAATGGACTTCTAACATTATGACCTTTTTCTCAACTGTACAAAGGTAAAGAGAACCATGTTGCCCTATGTTCTCTTATCCTAAACTTTTACAAATATATTGAGTTGCTTTGTCCTGACAGTTGGAAAATGTTTAACACAGCCTAAGGTCTAAGATCCAAGTATAGCAGAGAAACCATGCCCTGGATTCCTGTGGAGTGTGCCCTGTAGAAAAGCAGACCCAAATTCCCATAGACATTCCCACTCAACATCATGACTGGTGTTTAAAACTGAGTACCAGGCCTCCCTGTGGAAGAAAGGCCGTGCGCAGAGCATGATCACGCAGAGGGGGACCCCTTGATGTCCGTAGTTTTCTCCCTTGGCTCGTAGGTGAAAGAAGAAAAGCGGATGCGTACAGGTGGAAATCAGGTAAGATTAGCTATAGTTTAATCTTATATAAAGACTTGTTTATCTTATATAAAGACTAGCTTTATATAAGATAAACAAGGAATAATTTAAATAAGTTCCGGCATATTTTTCTCATTTTTCTCTAGACATAATTGTAATTATATAACCTTGTGGTTGGAAGCAACCTTGACATGCATCTAGTTTAAATACATCAAAGCCTTTGCATAGTGTGTATTTTTTAAGGAGCTGTCAGTTTTGGTTGGAAGAAAAGCATACTGGAGGTGGAGTAACTATAACTCACTTGTACTATATGAGGCCACAGAAATGTCATCTAACCTTTCTGGGCTTTGCTATGACATTGGTAAAACAATAAAAGAAAGGATATTAATTTATACATTCCAGATTGTTTTGAAGGTTCCAGTGAAAATATTTTGAAATCCCAAAGTGCCATCCAAATATGAAATGCAATTATTATTTTCCTTAACTTGGAGCCGAACTCAGAATTAAAACATCAGGACATCAATGATAAATTTAGTTAGCTAAAGACAGAGGATTTATTGCTTTTGTAGATTTAGAAAAGATCTAGAGAGAGGACACTATCTTAAAGAAATGATGTTAAGTAGATATTCACAAAGAGAAAACAGGTTACATAATAATGAAACATTCTACCCAATTATAAAAACTATGTGGGGGCTAGGGAATAGTTCACTCATATGAAAATAAAGTGAAAATATATTTAAAAAGCAATGAAATTGGAGGTTGAAGTTAAAAAATGTTCTGCTAGAAATAAAGAACCAATACTGTGTTCAACATTGAATACTACAATGAGAGCAGTTACAATGTTTTAGAAACATAAAAAGTGTCCTTGGAAAAAATAATGTCATGATGTATCAGTACACATTTACACACAATGTTCTCATTCTTTGTGGAAAATAAGCCAAAAAATTATATGTTAAAGTAACAAGGGGTTTTGCTGTGGACCTGAACAGACATTTTGAAACCTAACTGGAGCAGACAAGAAGAACACAAACATGGCATGGTTAAGCATAGTAGGATGAAGGCTGGTGATAAAAAATGGGTAGGTTAATTAAGTATGATATTTACTAGCATCAAATATTCTATTACTCTAGTAAAGACAGTACAAAGATAGATTGGGGTTTTGTTTAAAATATATTTTATACAAAGCAATATTCATAAGATAATTAGATGAGAAATAAGGTATACCAAGCACTGTGGAATTTACATTCTTTTATTCTTTTTCTTAATTGAAATATAATTGACATATACATTGTGTAAGTTTAGGATGCAAAATGCATTGTTCTGGCAAGACAGTAATTAGTTCCTATCACATTTTAATGCTGATATTAATTTTCTGTGTGGTAATTTTAATTTTATAATCACATAAAAGGAAAATATTTGTTCTTAAAATTCAGTCACAACTGTTATATAAATAATCGTTTGTTGCCAATATTTGACAGTATTGATAAGAAATAATTTCCTTATAAATATAAATCAATGTAGTTTATTTTTGCCAATATTTCAGACATTTTGAGGCATTCATGGTCATCTTATGCTTATTTGCCTGTTTGGAATTTTCTTGGATATCATCTTGGGTAGCAGAGATGTACAGTTCATGGGAGGTGACAGGTCCTTCCATTTTGTTGCACTTTTTGATATAAAAACAATTATATGTAATAAATTGAATTTAAATACATTGGTAGTAAGGATAAGAATTATGATTGAATATTGGTAAAAATGAGTGAACAAAATTAGGTAATTCTTATCCTTACTACCAATGTATTTAAAATTAGAGAATGAAGAAATCAAATATAGACTACATTTTCTCTGAGACTTGAAAAAGAATAATTTCAGATAGCTTGAAATGTAATGCCATTAAAGATGGCATTTTTAGCTTGAACTGTAATGCCATTAAAGAAAAAAATCAGTAATTTATGAAAAGCATGGTTATTTTGGGTAATTAATAAAAATATTTTGGTGTTAATCAAACATCAAGAGAATGTGAGGTGCCTCCTTATCAAAGCAATGGCTGATTATCTGCTTAATAAAAACCACATTATTATTTTTGTTATTTTTCCTTTTTCTTTTTTCATTTGGAATTAATAGAAAGACTATTCAGATTAACAACTCTGTTTTTACTTTACTCAACGGACTTCTCAGTTCTAACTAGTCTTCACTAAAATAATTCCATACTACCTATTTAGTTACTATAAAACTAGAAATTTCTCTTTTATTACACTAAAATATAGGGTAAGTTCCAATAACATTAGGAATATTTTCATGGCAAGTCTATTTTATACCTGATATATTAGAAAGGATCACAACATCATACTAACCAAAATTAATATAGTCATAAATTAAAAGAATATTGTCAAAGTTTATAAAATGAACATTAAGAAGTTTTTAAGGGGGGAATGTGCAAATGGCATATCACTCTAACACAAATATGAAATTATCCTGGCAAGCATTTCCAATGCTTAAAATAGCGACTTATTTTTTGTTTTTAAACATTTAAAACTTGGAAAATATATACCTGAGGATTATAAAAGAAGTTATGGTTACCATGGCATGACTAATCCAGTGTGATTGAAGTATCACTTTAATATTTGCAGAGCTGAGCATGAAAATCTGAACATTTTGGTATATATTATGCAAGGGGAAAAATCTAAGGGCAATGCAAATATTTATTAGCAGGAACACATTTCAAAGACAGCCCTGCCACCTCCTGTTCTTAATGTTTCCTATTTGGTTTCAAAGTCAAATCAGTAGAATTAAATCACTAATTTAAACACATAATAGGATTAATAGCTTAACCAAACACAAATGGTTTTATTTCTAGAATACCATTAACCTTAATTTCCCTTTGGTCATTGGTTCAGAAGCGCAGAGTAATTTTTTCATTAACCCATTTTTCAAAAAGTTTACATCTAGATTCTACAGAATATTTTTTAGAGTTTGCAAGCATATATTTATTATATCAATGAATCCTAAAACATTTAAATTGTTGGCTTTTCTTCTTTTAAGGTTTGCTTTTACAGTACTAGTATATGCAAGCTATGACTGGAAATGGAATTCTTACTCTATAAATTGAAGTTTCAGGAAATTGAATTAGCAGAGGGCATTAAGAGTCTGGGTGCAAAAGCACAAGGAAAATGAAAGATGGAAATTTTAGAACTCAAATACACAAAAGAAAAATTTGATAACACCAAGGGAACAATTTTAAAAAAAATGTCATATGGCCTTTATTTTTAATTTACTGAACTAAATGTCTTATGTCTAAAGGCATTTCAAATCTACTCTCATAGGCACATTACTAAGGAAAAAATACTACAGCATGAAAAGATTCCACGTTACCCCTACAAAGGGAAACAAGATGCAAACCTACTCCCTCAAGAATATTTATACTCTTGTAAATTTTTGGTGCTGTCTACAATATTTGAAAAAAAGTCATTAAAATTGATGTTGACACATGTATTAGAACCTCTGCTACCATTCTCAAATTATTTCCAATAACATAAAACAGAAATTTAGATGCAGGACATAAATTAGCAGCAACATCCTTTCACCCTTGGTAAACCCTGCCAAATGTAAAATCTATATTTTTCTTATGTAAACATTTTCATTTTGCATTATTTTTCTTATTTAATGCTGCAATGAAACCATTTGGAATATTGTTTTGTCATAGAGGCCAAATATTACATATTTTACTATCTGGCAGACTTCTATTTTGAATGTGTAAGAAAAATGGACATATATTGACATCAGTTGTGTTTTTCATGTCACCATACCTGTGACATGGATGCTGTAATAACCTTTATAAATATTTTTGTTTACATGGTACTTTCTTTCTCTAGTCATTTAATATGATATGTTTAAGGGCTCCTAGGACATTGGTGGTGATAAAGAGAGAAGAGACCTGCCAAGTGCCTGTGGTGTAGGCTTATCTTCATCATCACTGTCACAAGGCTTGATATGCACTCATGGATGATTTACTGGATCCCTTTCATTTCCAAATATCACAATAATTTCTAAACATGATAATTATTATTAATTCTCTATGTGGGTCTAGATAAGTACCTTGGTCAAAATTTAAAAACTGGAAGGAACTTTGTTTTTATGTTTGTAATAAAACACTTTCATTGTCTAGATGACATCATCAAGGACTATGGACACTTATGCAATATCCAAAGCTACACACATATGCTAACAATTACTGTACAGAGAAAGGTATAGAGCCAAGTGTTCAGACTAGAAGTGGTATCCTTTCTATTTTGATTAATGGCTCACCTCCTATTATACTCCCACTTACTACTTTCTACTCTTAGAGCTCTAGAAACATCAGCCTCCAATCTATTCATCAATTACCATAGCTATCTCCCACATTTGGGATTTTTCTTTAACTCTTCCCTATTCCTGATATCCATTTGTATTCTCTCTCTCTCTCTCTCTCTCTCTCTCTCT
>NW_005363247.1:10711661-10721669 GCF_000412655.1 Myotis brandtii
ATATTAAACAACATATATAAATGTGCATTTGTCAATTTATCTGAGTGTGTATTTATCAATTTATCTGAATTGATTCTTTGGTTCTAGAAAAGTGTCCCTCAATCCACTGTATATTTGGCTGATCCAAAATAAAGCTGAGATTCAGCACTTCCTTTTACACAGAATCTACACTATAGCAATAGCTTTAAAAGAAAGTGACCAGGAAGGGTCCAAGCTTTTTAGATGAAAAGTAAAGCCATTTGGTTACAGAAAAGAGATGGACTCCAGGTATAATGATAGCTACAAAAGGACATCAGCAACTAAAACCAGGGCTTCTACTACTGGGGAGTGGTAACAAAACTAATGTGTGAACACTGGGTCAAGGACTTATACTGAATTTTGTTTGGACTTTAGGTTCTGTTTGACCTTGGTGTGCTTCAGAATCACTTGGGTAGTTACTCCAGATTGGTTCACCTGAAACCTCTGAAAATGTGCCCAGGTACTTGTATTCTTAATAATTTGCCCAGGTAATATGAAGGCCCTTGCTGTATTTAATGTATTTGAGATCCCTTATTTTACTTAATGCTCTAAGATCACAATTTGTTATTATAACCAGAAGTCATTCAGAAACTTATAGGCAAATTTTTCACCTGAGGGGGCTGACACAATATTTAAGGATTATGTCATACTAGAATGAGATTGATAAGTGTATTGAGATACCCAAATATTGACTTGTGATTGGCACTGCACCATGAAAGCCTAAAACAGAATGATACAAAGGGTTTTGATCTAATAAGAAAAATAAATTATCTAAAGATGACTATGGCCCTGGCTGGTGTGGCTCAGGTGTTTGAGTACTGTCCCATGCACTAAGAGGTTGACAGTTCAATTCCTGGTCAGGGCACATGTCCAGATGTCCAGGTTGCTGGTTCGATCCCCAGTAGGGGATCTGCAGGAGCCAGCCAATCAATGTTTCTCTCTCACTGATGTTTCTCTCTCTCTCTCTCACATCAATAAAAACATATTTTTTTAAGAGAGATGACTAAAGTTAAATGTCTATACACCATGTACAATGAGTTCAATTAACTGTTACTTGAATTCAAATGAGGAAGTTATTTCTAACTCAGATGTACTGGGAAGTATTCATGGTGAAGGTCTTATGGAGTGGAGTCAATGATGAAAATTTTAATGGATGAACAGGAAGAGGGGGGCATATTGTTTGGCTCATGATTAATAAGGTTCATATAAGGGTTAGTTGAAATTCTTAAATATTTTGGGTGGTCAAGTTATAGAGAATATTGGGAATGTTTTATTTTTTTATAAAGGGAAACCTACTATAGGCTTTTGAGGTTAATAACCTAAAAATTAAATTAGTTTAACATTACTATCAAATGAACTGAAGGAATGGTGAGTGAATTTAACTGATATTATTGAGAAAGTTATATAATAAAGCAGAACTGATAGTGAAGAAAAATATATAATCAAAGATAAAGATGAATAAGCAAATCAACAAATTTAAATAATGCATGAGATTTATTGACAATTTGAAGTAATGTTTAAAAAAAAGAGAGAGAGTCTAAAATTTATCTGAATTTTGAGCCTATGTCATCCAGCGAATGGTGGGGCCAAGAGTTGGGTACCCTAGCGGCAGAGTTGGATTCAGGGACTCAGGGGATGAGTTTGCTGAAGCAGTGCTTTCACATGTAACTGAGTGAAGAAAGCATGATAGGGAAGGAGAAGGAGACATGAATGATGTAGTCTCAGATGAAGTCTAGCTTTTGGCCTGATTGCCGGTGGGGTTGGGAGCTCAGGAGCATAACTCTCACTGGAGTTACTCCACAAGAGCAAATCTCTAGAGAAGAGGACACATCTGTGAGCCTCACAGCCCAAACTCCCATTAACAGGGGGATCGGTGCATGGCACAGTAAAGCTGATCTAGATAGGGGTATCAGCCGCATCTTTCAGCAGGAGAGGATCTGTTTTACCATGAATTTTCAATTTAATGTTCCTGTTGTCCATCTAAGTAGAAATGTCCAGTGTGTTACTGAAAACTCAGAAAGACATGAGGAAACTAAGTGCTATAATTAGAGATTTAGATTCATCCCCTCATTCCAAACATTATCACAGATGCACTGAAGCAGAAGCTTAAAAGAAGAGGGTTGATGTTAGCAAAATAAATTAAAAACATTGATTTCCTGTAGACCCTCTTTTGCAGTCTCTGTTCAAATGATATCAAATCTATTTTTTAAAAACATTTTTTAGGCAACTTATTTATTTTGTTGTAGGAACTTTTGCTGATAATAAGGAAGACAACAGAGTTCTGAAAACAAAACTAAGTAAATTTGAAGCGTTTAAACATAAGAGAAAAAAAAATCAATGTGAACCAAGCTCTGTGAAAAGTCTATGGATATTTTGTCACTGGCATTAGAGACCTCACTAGTCCCTTGCTAAGTTATGTAAATTTACACCCAGAGAGACCTTATAAATTATTATCAAAGCCACAAGAGTAACATTGGGAGCTATAAATAATTACACTAGAGCAAAATAGGTAAACTACAACTGTCTGGGAAAACCAAAATTTAGGAACAATTTAGTTGTCCTAGAATGAATTAATCTCTCCAGCCCTGAATAAGTGACATTATGATGACAATTAACAATACTGCATTTCATTTTAGATATTTACCCTGGTAAAGATGGAGGCAATGCTTGGTAGTTACCAACCAACAAAATAGTGCTCTTAATTCTGCTTTCATGCCTATGAAATTGTTTTATCCATTTCCTAAATTTAATATCATTTTGGAATCTGAATATTTTTCCACCAAAGATATGTATTACCTCTAGGTAAATGTCTACATGAGAATATTCATTATTAGGCCAGCTCCATTCCTTGTGGCATCCTGCTCTAAAACAAGTTAATGCCTTTAAACAAAGAGTCATGAGGGGAAAAAATTAATCCTGAATTTATTTTGTACAGTTATCTTATTTGATTAGAAAATATTAAATATGAAGTCATCTAAAAATCTTTAAAAATTGTACATCTTCAAAACCCTTTTAAGTCTATTATCTAAATTAGACCTCGATTATGACTCAAAAATCAGTTGCTAAATAATTATGCATAGTATTTCATAATGTTAAATACAATCTTTTCTAACTTAGATAATTACAGAGTAGTTACAGAATTTTAAAACTATAGTTTTCACACATTGTAAAACAGAATTTTCTGGGGGAAAGTTGCATAAAATAAATAGGCAGAAAAATTCACATATGAGAAAAAAACTATTATATATGTGCACATGATTAATCACTTACTCCATATTTATTTATTTTTTCTAAATATTCCAACTCACAAGTGGGACAAGTCCTTCAATTTCCATGATCTATCTCAATGGAGACCATAAACTATACCATTAGAATTCATTTTCTCTGCTGCAGAGCTAAGCATAGCTAATCATAGGCCCTTCAGATTATGTCAACATCACTTCCAAACTAAAAATCTTCTGAAATATTTTAAATAAAAATAATTGTTTTTCTTCTAAAGTTTATGCCTGCTTTCCATTTGCAGAGATTTTTAAAAATATATTTTTATTGATTTTTAGGGAGAGAGGAAGAGAGAGATAGAAATATCAATGAGAGAGGGACATCATCAATTAGCTGCCTCCTGCATGGTCCCTACTGGGGCTTTGCAACTAAGATATGTGCCCTGGACTAGAATTGAACCTGGGACACTTCAGTCTGCAGGACAACACTCCATCCACTGAGCCAAACAGGCTAGGGTCATTTGCAGAGATTTTTAATTGATAACTTCCTAATTACTGAAAAATGGATTCTAGACAGGTTATGAATACCACATCTATATAATCCAGGCGATTTTCACTTTTCTTTCCCCTATTTCCTCTCTCAGTCATTCCTCAAAAAAAGGCTTTTCCAGTTTCCACCGCATGGCTATTGTGAGTAGTGCAGTAGTGAACATTTTGCATGCAACTATTTGAGTACCTGTTTTCAACTCTTTTGGGTATATACTTAGGAGTGGAATTGATGGGTCCCATGGTAACTTTATGTATAAACTTTTGAGAAATTGCCAAACTGTTTCCACACTGTCTGCTCTGTATTCCACTTCTATCAGCAATGTTTGAGAACTCTAATTTCTCCACTTCCTTGCCAACATTTATTTACCTTTTTGTTTTGTTTTGTTTTGTTAATGGTAACTATTTCAGTGGCTGTGAAATAGTATCAGATTGTGGTTTTGACTTGAATTATTTTAATGACTTATTATCAGCATTTTAAATATCTTATTGACCATTGGTTTATCTTCTTTGGAGAAATGTCTATTTAAATCATTTGCATATATTATAACTGGGTTACTATCATTGTATAGTTGAATTGAAAGAGTTCTTTAAAAATGTCTTATCAGATATATGAATTACAAATATTTTATTCCATTCACAATAATTTAATTCCTTGGTAGCATCATTTGTTGTACTTTTTTTTTTGAAGAGGTCCAAGTTATGTTGTTTTTTAAAAAATTACTATTTAAATCTCCTTACTTGTAGGTCTATTCAATTTTAATTTCCTTCTGGGTCAGCTTTGGTTGTCTATATATTATAGGTAATTCTAGAAATTTACTAAAGTCATCTAGGTTAAGTAATTTTTTTGCATACAATGTGGAGAACATTCCTTTATAATCATTTTTATTTCTGTATGGTTGCTAATAATGTCCTTCCTTGTATTCTTGATTACAATCGTTTGAAACTTCATTCTTTTTTTCTTTGTCTTTTATTGATTTTTAAATTCATTTCATTGAGATTGGAGAACATGATTTGTATGAGTTCAATCCTTTTAAACCTAATTGTGATTTGTTTTATGGGCTCATATATGGTCTATCTAGAATAATATTCCATGTTCACTTTGAAAAATACATATTCTTCTGTTGTTGAATAAAATGTTTTATAGATGTCTGTAAGGTCAAGTTGGTATAAACCGTTGATCAAATCTTTTATTTCCTTGTTGATCTTTTTTCTAGTTGCCCTATTCATTATTAATAGTAAGGTGTTGAAGTCTCTATTATTAGTGAATTGTCTACTTAATTTTTCAATTTTGTCTGTTTTTACTTAAAGTATTTTGAGTCTTTATCAGATATAAATATGATTATAGTTCTTATACTTTCTTGAAAGAGTGATGCTTATATCACAAAATGCCATTCTTCACTAGTAAAAATACTTGCCTTGTCTAAGCTCTATTTTGTCTGATATTATTGTAGCCACTTCAACTCTCTTTTGGTTAATGCATATATGGTACGTCTTTTCCCTTTCCTTTATTTTCAACCTATTGTGTCTTTGAATATGCACTGTGTCTCTTGTAGACAGCATATTGTTGGAGCATGTTCTTAATTGCTTTGCCAATGTCTGTCTTTTAATTAAAATGCTAATTAATCTAATTGGAATGATAATTATTTACATCTATTACTTTAATAACTTAGAAAGTAGATTATGTCTGCAATTTTGTTCTTTGTTTTACAAATGTGTTATCTTTTTTTGGTCCACTATTCCATTTTTACTGTGTTTTGTGTTATAGATATTTTCTAGTGTGTCATTTTAATTATCTTCTCTTTTTTTTACTTAATTTTTGAGTTATATTCTTAATGATTGCTGGGGGTTACAATTAATATCTTACAACAATCAGTTTGGATTCATACTAATTTAATTTCAATAGTGTTATGCATTGAATTGTATCTCTGCCCAGCCCTTCAAATTCATATGTTGAAGTCCTACATCCCAGTATTTTAGAATGACACTATATTTGGAGATAAGAAGTGAGTTAAAATGAGGTTATGAGGGTAGGCCCTACACTAACATAACTGATGTCCTTACAAAAAGGAGAAATTTGGACATAGATGCCCATAGAATGAAGACAATGTAAAGAGACATGGGAGAAGATGGCCAGCTATAAGCCAAGGAGAGAGGCCTAGAACAGATCCTTCCCTCACAGCCCTCAGAAGGAACCAAGTCTGCCCAGACCTTGATTTTGGATTTCTAGCCTCCAAAACTATAAGACTATAAATATCTGTTGTTTAAGCTTATCCAGTCTGTGGCACTTAGTTAAGACAGTCCTAACACACTAATGCAAGTGATATACAAACACTTGGTTCCTATATAGCTCTATGCTCTCCCCAATTCATTTTTTAAAGATGTTATTTTTTATTTTAATTTTTAAAATTTATTTTAGAGAGAGACAGACAGACAGAGAGAGAGAGAGAGAGAGAGAAATATCAATTTGTTGTTCCACTTATTCATGCATTCATTGATTGATTCTTGTATATGCCCTTGCTGGGGATTAAACCCAGAACCTTAGCATATCAGGGTGATGTTCTAACCAACTGAGGTACCTAATCAGGGCTAAAGACTTTATTTTTAAAAACAGTTTTTAGGTTCACAGCAAAGATGAGATGAAGATACAGAAATTTCTGATAACTCTCTACCCACACACATGTATAGACTCCCCATTGTTATCTTCTACTAGAATGGTATATTTGTTACGATTGATGAACCTACCCTGACACATTATAATCACACAAAATCTATAATTTGAAATAGGGTTTACACTTAGTGTTGCACATTCTTATGAATTTGGACAATGTATAACAAGCTATTATTATGGTGTCATACAGAGAATTTTCACTATTCCCCAAATCTGTGCTCCACCTATTCATCCCTCCTCTGACCCCTAACCACTGGCAACCACTGAACTTTTTACTGTCTCCATAGTTTTGCCTTTTCCAAAATGTCATATACTTGAAATAATAGAACATAGCCTTTTCAGATTGGCTTCTTTTACCTAGTAATAGTCATATAAACTTCTTTTATGTCTTTTGTGGCTTAATAGCTCATACAATTTTAGTCCTGAATAATATTATGCTGTCTGTATACTGGTACTATGGTTTATTTATCCACTCACCTACTTAAAGACATCTTGTTTACTTCCAAGTATTGCCAATTTTAAGTAAATCTGGTATAGACAACTGTATGCAGGTTTTTATGTGGATACTAGAGGCCCGGTGCATGAAATTCATGCATGAGGGGGGGGCCCTAGCCCAGCCTGCACACTTTCGCAATCCGGGACCCCTTGGGGGATGTCCAACTGCCGGTTTAAGCCCGAATCTGCGGGATCAGGTCTAAACTGGTAGTTGGACATCCCTCTCACAATCCGGGACTGCTGGCTCCTAACTGCTCACCTGCCTGCCTGCCTGATTGTCCCTAACCACTGCCTGCCTGCCTAATCGCCCTTAACCACTCGCCTGCCTGTCTGATCCCCCCTAACTGCTCACCTGCCTGCCCGATTGCCCCTAACTGCCTCTGCCTCGGCCCCTGCTACCGCGACTTCATCCAGAAGGACTTCCAGAAGGTTGTTCTGGCTGTCCATTCTAATTCGCATACAGTAGGCCCTCGGGTTACGTAGGAGATCCATGCCTATGGCACAATGTAACGCGATTTTTGCCGTAAGTCCGAACCCACTTACATAAGAACCTACGTTACGCACATGGAGTACATACACAGCAGTAATGAGGTGAAACAGTAAAAAAAATTCAAAAGATAACAATTCCTGACCTTTACTTGTGGTAAATAAATAATAAAGCACATATGTACATATGTCAAATGACAGAACTTTTTTTTTTAAATAAATGGGAGATGGTAACGTAACTATGAAATGACATACATTATGCTTTTATTATTATAGATAAGTTTTCATCTCCTTTGGGTAAATACCAAAGAATGCAATTGGTAGATCATAGGATAAAAATATGTTTAGTTTTGTAAGAAACCACTGTCTTCCAAAGTGCCTATACCATTTTTGCATTCCCACCAGCAACCTGCCCTATTCTTTATGCTATTGAGTTGCTACTCATCTGCTGATTTTGATTCTCTCTTTGATTTGACATTTAACAGTTTGAGTTTGATAAGTCTAGGTACAGTCCACTGAGTTTTTCTTTCTGGGAGTTTAGTGAGCTTCTTGTAGAGGTATAATAATGCTTTTCACCAAATCTGATGTTTTCAGTCTTTATTTCTTCAAATATTTTTCTTTTTCTCTTATTTCTTTCTGTGATCATTATGAGCATATTGACATATTTGATGGTTACCATGGGTCTTTGATATGCGACTTCCTTTTCTTCATTTTGTCATTCTTATCCTTAGACTGGATAATCTCCATTGACCTATCTTTAAGTTTCTGAATCTTTCATTGTCAGTCCAAAACTGTTGTTGAGATCCTCTAATAAATTTTTCATTTCATTTATTATATTCCTCAACTCCATACTTTCTATTGACCTCATTTTTATAGTTTATCCTTATTGGTATGAATAAATCTGGGATTACATGTGTCATATACAGGGGTAGGATACAGAGTATGGTGATTAATGGAGAGAACAGGAGATATTTTTTTCTGGTAATAAATTAATACTGTGTACACTAAACCAGCTTCAAGGTTTTTTAACTTAATAATTAAAGTATAAATTTATAAACATGGCTTAATAAAAACTCATTTATTAGTTTGTCAAATTTAATAAAAGGATATTTAGTGGATTATATTTTCTTCTCATGTATAAAACTTTATGTAGAGAGTCTTTAAGTGAATGAGAAAATTATTTGAACTAAAGATTTAGGTGTAACTAGTTTGGACTAACCATGCTAATTTAAGTTTTCAGAAAAGTATTACACTTATTTCAGAGCTGTCTATCAATAGCTTATCCAAAAACACTGTCCATTCCATCCCTGAAGTACTCTTTGTCAACTAGATGATTTTGATTATTATAGTTTCCTAAGAAGCAGAGATATTTTCACAGAAAAGCTATTTGTAAGAAAAATATTTTGTTTCCTCCAAGACCTTCCCTTTCTGGTTAGTTACTGAACACATTAGCCATGAATGTGAATGCCTGTTAATGACAATGATGGTGGTGATGATGATAAGAAAAGGTGAGATTAAAAAGTTTCCAGGTGAAGGAAGAGCTTTGTTGTCAATACATATCAGTAAACACATTCATATAGTGTTTGTCATCATATTTATAGGTATCTGTATACCACGGGCTATACAGATATGACGCTATACAGATATGATAGCAAAAGAAAACGTAGAAGTAATAGAAAAAAGGAAAAATAATCTTTAAGCAAAAATTTTGGTACAAAAAAGACAAACTTCCAGATTTGTCATTCCACCTTATGCACATAGCTCTTGATATCAGTAAGCTCAAATCCAAAGTTACTTGTCTTAATATCTTAACTGAGTCTAAAAAAATGACTTCATGATATTTTTTCCTCCTCTGTAGAAGAAAGACTAGCAGTAATGTAGTTAAAATAATGGCAAACTAACATATTGTATATAAATCTTACAATATTTTGCTAGATATTCAAATTGTATATTGACAAGAACTATTACCAAAATAACAATAAACAAATTATGGTGACTTGGAAGATTCCAATTACTAGATAAAATGCATGAACTCTTACCACCATTTTCATGCATTCCTTGGCCTAGCTACTAAGAAATTAACCGCCCTCTCGGGTCTTGTCTCCATAGGCAACCCAGCAGGTAAGTAGTAAAAGCTATGTTAAAAACCCTCTTACCTGAGTCACTATTGCTTCATGATCTTCTGAATTACAACAACAGATTTCTACAGCTGCTGTTTTTAGATCTACAAATTTCCAGAATAATTACAGGTGGGAATTACTAAGACATCAAAGTCCTATACAGCCTGAATCAGTTCTGCATGTCAAATAGTACAGATGGAAAAAGAAACATATCTAAACTTTCAGGCAGTTTTACAACGCAGAGTACTGTGGATGATCCAATTGCAAAGAAGGCATACTACATGATAAGGAAAGAGATTACCCTATTCTTAGTATTGAGTCTGTCCTTGATTAATTGTGACCTTGGGCAAGGTGTTTGGCATCTCTATGCCTCTTTTTTAAAAAATATATTTTATTGATTTTTTTACAGAGAGGAAGGGAGAGGGATAGAGAGTTAGAAACATCGATGAGAGAG
>NW_005363247.1:10721897-10724276 GCF_000412655.1 Myotis brandtii
GGCCCCCTGCCCCCACACGGGGGATGGAGCCGGTAACGCAGGCATGTGCCCCAACGGGGAATCAAACCATGACCTCCTGGTTCATAGGTTGATGCTCAACCACAGAGCCACACAGGCCGTGCCTCTATGCCTCTTAAATAAACATAGACTAGATGGATTCACTGATATCTAAGTTCCTTTCAGCTTTTACAAATTCATCCACTTGCCTTAGACTAGCTGCTCTTTAAGATATTTTTGCACAAGCTGGAAAAATGTGCTCTCCATTGCCTTCAATAGTGTTCATACTACCTTGTTTCTAGTTAATTACTTGCAAACAATAAAGGTATCTCTTTGAAGCCTTAAGTTCAACAGTTGCTATGAGCCACATCTGTAGTAATATCAAATTAGTAACCTTCCAAATCCTGGGTACAATAAGGATATCTAAAACTACTGAAAGAGTTATGTGGCCCATCTCATATATTCAGACAACTCATACTAAAGATTATTCCTCCATGGTTTGTGTGTGTGTGTGTGTGTGTGTGTGTGTGTATTTAAACTCTTGTTGGACATTTTCCCAAGGTCATGTATATGAGTACCAGTTCTCTCTTTCACCAATGAGACTGTCTTTCTGGGGCTAAAAAAGGAAAAATGCCCTCCTCATGTCATTGTATGACGGCACAGCAGGTAAACTATTTGTGATTTGCTGAATGGGTCCGCTTACTCTATTACTTGCTGTGCCATCTTTCACTAATCGGGCCAGATTCCCCCAGAACACTAAGTCTCCAACATTACTCATCTGAGAGATTGCCTAAATTAGACTTACAAGGACAAACAGAAAAAAGAGTTCTCATGGAAGCATCTATGCCTATGTAATTGGGCTGATTATCAATGTATTTTTTGTATTTGCACTTTATCATTTGATTTCTTTACCAAAGATATACGTAAATCTTGCTAAAGTCAGCAAAGAAGATATCTCATTACTTAGCTCAATATCCCAGATTGGTTGCTGACACTTGAAAGCTGATGACAGTGCCATATAGGTTTTGACATCTGGAGTAACATATTCTGTCGCTGATATGAATAAAATATCTCTCACCATGGCACTGCTATTTCCCCTGAAATATCTCAGTAATGAGCTGCTTTGATATATAAAATAAGCATTATATATCTTATATTAAAATATAGAATTTTAAATCAGGTTTATAAATTTTTTATCTGTGTCATACTGTACATAATGAAAAGTTTTTATTTTTGGTCAATTTATAAATGTCTAAAATCTGACACTTGAAATACTCAAAGCAACCACTTTAATGGAGATTTTTTGACAAATACAAACACATTAATACAGCAGAAAAGCCGACTTTGAGCCAGTTTGTTGCCTGAAAGACATCATTTTTAAAACAAATGATGTGTTAAGTTCAGCTGTCATCACAGTGACAGTGCAAGTAGCTAAGAGACAGAATGATTGCTAAGAGTTCTACTTTACTTGTTAATGAGTGAGAGGAAATACATTGTGGTGCCATCAAGAAATGTAGGTTTTAAGAAATTTTACTTTCCTAAGACAGTGGTCGGCAAACTGCGGCTCACGAGCCACATGTGGCTCTTTGGCCCCTTGAGTGTGGCTCTTCCACAAAATACCGACTTCTGCGCATGGGTCACAAAGTTTCAATCGCACTGTACGTGCACGCCCGCATGTGGTATTTTGTGGAAGAGCCACACTCAAGGGGCCAAAGAGCCACATGTGGCTCGTGAGCCGCAGTTTGCCGACCACTGGGTCCTAAGAGATAGTTACATAAAACATAAATGTGCATTCATGTCCTTCATTGTATTTATTTTAATAGATAGAAAACAAATTGTAAAAATTTAAATATAATTTTTATTTTATTTTATTCATAACTCTTTCAACTTGGAAAAATCATTTTCTGGAAATATAAAAGTCAAATATTGGCACCTTTTATTTCTCAGCCACACAACTGAAGAAAGGCTTAAAACACGCTTTTCTGGACATTTGCTGTTTTGTTCTCTACCCAACTGGAGGTGAAGTGTCTTGGGAGGAAATAGGATGTCAAAAACGTGCCAGGGTTGGGCACCTTCAGACAGAGTGGTTTCCCTTGGCTTTTTCTCAACATGGGTTTAATGTATAAAAGTTAGCAGGTTTATATATTACCCTTTCTTATTTTTAGCCCATAAGCTTGAAATAAAGTGATTTTCAAATTTCTTTCTTGTTATTGTTTTATTAAAATGAAATATATCTAAATATATTCAGTATATTTTGTCTCATTATTTTATTCTATGCAATCAAAACCCTTGGGGAGGATTGGGGGGGCGGGAAGGGGGGGTAAGAGATCAACTGAAGGACTTGTATGCATGCATATAAGCATAACCAATGGACATAAGACA
>NW_005363247.1:10724811-10726421 GCF_000412655.1 Myotis brandtii
CTACAAAGGTTGCTCTCATTCTACTGATAACCGCCATCCAAACAAGTCTGGGAAAACTGTGTGGGTAAGGGTCCCAGCCTTGCTAGCCCCTTCAGGTGCAAGGACCATGTCAGCTTACACCTGGTCTCCAACAAGAAATGAAGACGTTGGACCAAGAAAATGACATGAAGCAGCACTGGCTACAGGAGAAAAGAGCGGCCTGTCAGAATCAGGCAAGGGCCGTGGTGACAGGTAGACAATAAAATGGGATGACACCGGTGCCTCTCACTAGGGGGGGTTTCAACAGCTTTCTCCTTCTCTGGGGAGTTTCCCTGCGCTTCCTTTGCAGGAAACCTTTCCTCTGCAATTGGCAGCAGACCCTTTGGAGGTCTTATTAAAATTCTCCTTCTGTGTCATAAAGTGTGTTGTAGGAGGCAGATGGTAGGACGCGGACAGTGACTCCTTCACTGTGTGAGGGAAAAGGGGGACAACAGGCAGGCCAGTGAGGTGGCTCCGGGGCTGACATACCCCAGGGACACTGCGCAGCGGGAGTCCTGAGAAAGGAAGCAGGTCAGAGGGGAAGGCAGGCCAGACCCACCTACAGGCCTGCAGCGTGCGTCCAAACACAGCAATATGGCGCATAATGACTATTTCATATTCAGGTCGGCATCCATTATGCCTGCAAGTGAACTTCCCACACTCGCTTAACAGTCCACAGTGTGCAGTCCAGCAGCTCCATGAGGATGACACTGTTTTCGTTTTTAAGAGAAATATGCTGTCACTCACTCTCTGCCCCAACACTGCAGCCATGACAGTGCACCTCTGCCTACCTCATTATGTGCTCCAAAGGCTATGCCACGAAAGACTTGATAAAAAGCCAAGAACCCAGCGATTGCCCACCGAGTTCCTTAATACCAGTGGTTTCAAAAAAAAATGAAGCCACTGGATCTAAAATAAGGCTATCACTGTTTTTACTTAACACTGTTCTAATGTAAAGTTATTTCACATTGTCTATTTAAAGTGTTAGAATATCTCTAAACTAATTTCCAACAGAGTAATAGCTGTTAGAACGGTCTTCTAAACCATTTCTCTCTGTTTTGTTCTATTCCCAATGTATTTTAGGCGGCATGACAGAATAAACATTTCATAACCTTAAAAAAAACAACAACAACAAAAAACCCTTGAACCTAGAATATTTAGAAAAAGGTTAATCTGACATGCGCATAATAACACACATGCCTGCATGTGCACACACACACACGCACAGAGAATGAGCCAAGTGAAGGAAGAGTGGTGTTCAGTCTTCTTGTAGGGCCATAGTTTGAAGATGAAATTACACTTCAGGTAATATAGCTTAACTTTGTAGCCATTTAAAATCCAGGAAATGCCTGCGTGGATGCCATAGAGCAACAACAAGAGAGGTAGATAGATAGCTTTAGAAATATATATATATATATACACATACATATATACATATATATAATATCTACACTAATAAAAGAGAAACATTAATTAGCGTACGACCGCTACCCTTTTCATTGGCTAATCAGTGAGTATATGCAAATTAACTGTCAGCCAAGATGGCGGCTAGCAGCCATGCATCGGCGCCAAGCCACAGACTTAGGCTTTAG
>NW_005363247.1:10726826-10734086 GCF_000412655.1 Myotis brandtii
AACCGGGGCGCAGCCAGCCAGCGATCCTTGATGGCCACGGTGGCTTGGAGCTGAGGGTGCCCTGGCCCAGGGCTAATGACTCGCCAGAGGCGTTAGGCCTGGGCAGGGGCCAAACCAGCAATTGGTGTGAACTACAGAGGAAACACCTTTTCTGACTGCTGATTGGTTAAGCTCCCTGTATGCCACTGGTAATATTCTTAGTAACTTGGGTAATAAGAGTCCAAAAAGTGATCTAGGGTTTTTTTTACCACACTCCTGGAGAAAAAAATGAAGGTCTGCTGCTGGAGGGTTAAGAAATGTCATATCCTGTCCTAGCCAGTTTGGCTCAGTGGATAATGCCTCGGCCTGCCCAACGCAGATTCTGGGTTCAATTCTGACCAAGGGCATGTACCTAGGTTGCAGGTTCCTCCCTGGCTCCGGCCCAGGTCAGGGCTCATGCAGGAGGCAACCAATCAAAGTGTTCCTCTCACTTTGATGTTTCTCTCTGTCTTTCCCTTTCTCTTCCACATTCTCTAAAAATCAATGGAAACATATCCCCAGGTGAGGATAAAGAAAGAAAGAAATGTCATATCCTATGAAAGACACTTCTTGAAAATGCCTAAAGAAAGTTGTCATTTTTTCATGGTAAAGGGACTGGAGTCCGTGTTGATGAATACACCTTGGTGGCTGCGGTGACTGGAAGTGGCTGCAATAGTGCGGTGATGGGGCTGGTGCCTTCCCCTGATCAGCCCGGTCGACTCCCACAAAGGGAGGCCAGACTGTGGCTTAGGCCCACTCCCCAAGGGGAGCAGGGAGCAGGTAGTAGGACATCCTAGGCCTCCCAGTATGTGATAGGGGGCAAGCTGGGCTGAGGGAACCCCCTCCCCAGTGCACAAATTTTTGTGCACCGGGCCCCTAGTATATATATATTTATTTATGTATAACCTTTCACCATACAGACAGTCCTTGGGTTACATCAGACTCAATGCATGTTATTTCATGGTTATGTGGCCATCTTCCATTTATTTATAAAAAAAAAGTTCCGTCATTTTGATGTATGTACATATGTGCTTTATGTTTTTTATTATTTATTTACCACAAGTAAAGGTCAGGAATTGTTATCTTTCTTTTGAATTTGTTTTACTGTTTCACTTCATTACTGCTGTGTATGTGCTCCATGTGAATGACGCAGGTGCTTATGTAGGTGGGTTCCGACTTACGGCAAAAATCACATTATGTTGCGCCATAGGAACCGATCTCTGACGTAACTGGAGGACCTACTGTATATCACTCAACATGATATAAACTTGAAACGAACTCTGTTGTCAGATAGGTGAGAGAAAACAGGGAAAGTTAAATAGTTCTTTTTTTTCTATAAGAATACTCACTGTCATTACCATGGTAAAGAATGTTTTCGATTTACATTATGTCTAATACAGCATACTTACCCCCCTTCACACACACAATGCCTATCAGCACATTAAAATTTTTATCAGGGTTATCAATTCTATGGCTTTTGGTACTGCAGTCTTCCCTATTTTTCTCTACTGAGGCAAAATTTTCTTATTCATAGAACTCAATTATTTTCACCAGCCACAAACCTTTAAGTGCTTAGATAAAGTTCCATTAAATTTTCCCTATTAACCTGCCAGGGCATTATGTTCAATGTCCTGAGAGATATTATGGGATGCATTTAATCCATCCATGACTCAAGAACATTTCCAGTCTATGTTTTTTTTGTTAGCTGCAGCGTTGTAAGTAGGCTAAGTACATGTATTAAGCAATTTCAGTAAATATAAATTTTCAACATATATAGCATCTGGTATTTAGGCATAAACAGATGGCTCAAGTGCAGATGTTTTCAGATATTGGCTACTGTTCTAGTGTAGATCATAAATCATGGTTATATCCAAAAGCTCTTAAGCTAAGGAAGATGGATGTAAAGCTTTCTTACCAGCAAGGAGGGCTTTAATCGTAAGAAAAAAATATACATAGTAAATCTCCATTTACTTAACTAGCTAGTTTTCCTACACTGTTTTTTTTTTTATTATTGCACTCAAAAGGGATATAAAGGACAAATTAGCAAATCAAATATATCCCTAAAATTTATGAGTATACTCATAATAAACATAACTGATATTTTCTGACCTTTCTATGTGGCAGTTGCTTCTCTAAGTTATAGATATAGAGAGATATATTCCAGAGCTTACTGTGCTATAAAGAACAGACTGTGTAACATGACTTCCAAAATTGCTTATAAGTTATAATTTGCATGTTTCATTACATGCCTATATGACTGTCCTTGTAAAAAACAGAATAGAGGATGGATGGATAGCAGAGATGTTCTGACAGTAGACAAACAGTAGCATAGAAATGTCTTAAAGTTTTATTAAGACCTTCAGTTTTACAAGTGACTTACACATAATTTACATACTGTGACATCATTTTTCCATTTTCATAGTATTCTGATGATCTGCAATGCTGTGATATGGTCACATCGAATCTTTGGCATTCATAAGGGATGTTTTAAAAAACTTGTGTCAATACAAATACAAAGAGAGCTTTCTACGACTTTTGCAGAAATCATGTTTGCTGGCTAAGTGCTATCACCATCTCATCCCTTTCCTCACTTACATTTTGAGCACTGCTACTTATATGAACTTATTATACCTGCCACAGTAGAAAAGTTCAAGAAGCTTCAATAGAATGCATGTGCTGGACAGTAGCCTTGAGTCAAGGACCAGCTAAATAAACTCATCATTAAGTTTATGAATGTGTTACTAATTTCACAAACTTCAGAAGTACACAATTGGTGAAACCAGGAATTTGTGAGGGTTGGAAAGAAGACTCTTAAGGTGGCACAGGTGGCAAACTGGTGGCCACTTGTCCAAAGCAAGGTCACAAGCATGTTTTCCTTGGATTTCTTAATAATTTAAAGAAATTAATTTGGAGGGTTTGAATAAAAAAATCTAGATTTCTGGTCTCTCATGGAAAATAAGATATCTGAACACATGAGTATATCTCTCCATGGTTGGAGATAAGTAAACACAAGAACTTCAGCAAAATAAATGCAAATAACCTATTGGGACAATACTCTGTATTCTGTTAGTTCCTCTTCAATCAAAGTTGTCAATGGTATGAACAATGATGAAGGAGGAGCAAGTAGTTCAGTTGTAATTGTGAAAAAGTATTGCTAAATACACTGTTGGGAAAAAGTATTATGATTATCACTGGTTGCACTTTATCATCTGGATTAGTGTGCAGGCTTCTGTGAGATTATGGCTTATAGACTGGTACAACATGGGACATAGTTGAGGAGGGAAGGGAGAGAATAGTAAGTTTATAATGAGAATGCTGCACATATTGGTCCAAGACCAATGGAGTTGAGCCTAATGTAATAATGAGAATATAGTTAGTTACTACCCTGAAACACCTACAGAGACATGCAAATCACTTAAATGACTGACCTAGGCCGGGTATTGCATATCAGGTGGGGGTAAATGAATGATAAGAAAATAAATGTCATTCTAAAGATGACAATTTTTACATAAGAGCCAAACCTAGTTTTAACTACTAGGTTCCCAAGCTTTACTAAATGTTTACCAATTTCCATATCTATTGATAAGAATCCAAAGACTGCTTCATTCAAACATTTGTGTGCATTAGATACACAGACCTTACTCATCTTAACAACTAGAAGTTTGTACCTTTTGACCAACATTTCCCCATCTGCTATCACCTGGCAACTACCATTCTAGTCTCTGTTTCTGTGAGTTTAGTTTTTTTAGATTCCACATATATGTAAAATTGTGCAGTATTTGTCTTCTTCTATCTGACTTATTTCACATAGTATAATATCCACAAGGTCCATTCATGTTGTTGCAAAAGTCATGACTCTCTTTCTTATAGCCAAATAATATACCTTTGTACATATATACACCATTTTCTCTATTCATTCATAGACATGTACTTAAGTTGTTTTGTATCTTGGCTATTGTAAATAAGGCTGCAATAAACATGGGAGTACAGATGTCTTTTTGAGAACATGATTTCATTTTCTTTGGATAAATACCCAGAAGTGGAATTGCTAGGTCAAATGGTAGTTCTATTTTTAATTTTTTGAGGAAATTACATACAGTTTTCCATAGTGGCTGAACCATTTAATTTCCCACCAATAGTGTACAAGAGTTCCTCTTTCTTTATATCTTTGCCAACACTTGTTACATCTTGTCTTTTTTATAATAGCCATTTGTGAGATGACAAATCATTGTGATTTTGATTTGCATTTCCCTGATGATTAGTGACATTCAGCATCTTTTCATGTACCTATTGGCCATTTTTATGTCTTCTTTGAGAAAATGTCTATTCAGGTCTTTTGCCCATTTTTAATAGATTTTTATTTTGCTATTGACTTGTACATATTATTAGCCCTTTATAAGATATATGGTTTGCAAATATCTTCTCCCATTCAGTAGGTTGCCTTTTCATTTTGCTAACTGTTCTTATTGCCAGAGCTTTTTAGTTTGATGAAGTCTTATTTATTTATTTTTGCTTTGTTGCATGTGCTTTTGGTGTCAAAGACCAAAAAAGTATTGTCAAGGACAATGCCAAGGAGCTTTCCTCTTGGTTTTTTCCCCCCAGGAGTTTTAAGGTTTCAGGTCTCAAATGTAAGTTTTTCATTCATTTTGTGTTAAAATTTGTGAGTATTGTAAGATGGGGGGCCAATTTCCTTCTATATGTGATTATCCAGTTTTCCAAATAGCATTTATTGAAAAGACTATCCTTTCCCCATTGAGTATTTATGGCTCTCTCTTTAAACATTAATGGACCCTATATGTGTGTGTGTTTGAGTTAATGCCTTTGCTATACTACTCATATTTTAATTGTTCAAGAGCCACATATATTTAGTGGCCATCATACAGGAGATAACAGATGTAGATTATTTCTATCACTGCAGAAAGTTCTATCAAATAGTATGATTTAGACCATAATCATATTAACACAACATTGATAATAATGTTTTAACTATTCAACAGTTCTTATGGTGAACAACACACGAGTCTATAAAAACGTAAATCGTTCTCTCTACATACCTGGATAAAACATTCCTTATTGTTTGAATTAAAAACAAATAGAGAAAAGCAGAAACTCAGGGCCTTCTTTCAGTCTGAACAGCAGGTCACTGCCCAAGTTCACTAAGCACTCAACAACCTGGGAGTGATAACAGATGGAATTACACTGCTGTCCTGCCTGTCCAAAAAGTTCTTTGGTAATGGCCATGCCTAACTTATAGGGTGTAGCCTAAGTGCCGTCTTCCCCCATCTAAATTTGAACAATATATGGTGAATTATGTAAAATATAAAATTATTTTCCCCTATGCCTTGCAAAACCATTAGCATTTTATGTTTAATGTTATGTTTCATTTGGTTGCCTGTGTTTTAACTACCAGTATGCTAAAATAATGCTTTCAGATGATAGTAAAAATTTCAGAAAATGATTTTCTAAGATTGTTCAATAGCAATAATCTTATGATGTATTCATAATTATCTATTATTGAATTACAATGTCCTAGAATCTGTGAAAAGTTTGTGATATTATTTCCAGATGATACTATATTTGTTTCTTTCCTAAGGTTACTGTAACACAGACCACAGAGTGGGTGGCTTAAACAATAGAAATTTGTTGTATCACAGTTCTGGAGTTTAGAATTCCAAAATCAAGGTGTCATCAGAGTTGGTTCCTCCTGAGGGTTGTAAGGGAAGAATCTGTTCCAGACCTTTTTCTTTGGCTTATAAATGGTGATCTTCTCCCTATGCCTTTCTTTTCACATCATCATCTCTCTATTCATGTCTGTGCCCAAATTTCCTGTTCTTATAAGGACACTAGTTATACTGGGTTTAAGGCTCCTATGATATTGTGAGTTACAAGAAGAGATGTATAGTCTGTCTTCATCCCATTTCTAGCACAGAGCTCCTAGAACCCTGGTGTTCCCTAAGTGATGAGAGCAACAATGGTCTTTCATTGTATTAATCAAGTGCTTTTGAAGTTCATGTAAGGTTGGGGGCTGGTTACCTGTGGAGCCAACCACAGGATTAGAGGGTTGAAACGTTCAGTCTCACCCATGTACCTTCAATCTCTGGGAAGGGGAGAGGAGCTAGAGATCAACTCCAATCGCCAATGGCCATGGATTTAATAAATTACGGCTATGTGATAAAGCTTCCATAAAGACCCAAAGGACAGGGTAAGAGAGCTTCTGGATTGATGAACGTATGTAGATTTGAGGAGAGTGGGGCACCCAGAGAGGGCATAAAAGCTCTGTATCCTTTTCCCATGCCTTCCTCTATGAATTTGTTCCATCTATTTGTTCCAGAGTTATACACTTTTATAATAAACCAGTGATATAATGAGCAAAATGTTTCCCTAAGTTATGTGAGCTGTTCTAGCAAATTAATTGAACCCAAGGAAGAAGGGAGTAATGGGAACCTCTGGTTTAAAGCCTATTGATCAGAAGTACAGGTAACAACCTGGACTTGTAACTAGCATGTGAAGTCCAAGGAGGGGGTCATGGGAACCCCTCTATTGTCCGTCAGTCAGAGCACAGGTGACGTGAACTTCTGACTGGTTTTTGTAGTCTCTGGGTAGACAGTGTCAGAATTGCATTGAATTGCAGGACACCCTGATTGTGTGTGGGAAGAACGACCCCACCCCACCTCTGTTGGAAGTGGGTCCATGAACAACAAAGACTATTCTAATGACCTCTAAATAATGATCTCTAAATAAGGCTACATTTGGAGGTACTAGGGATTAGGATCTCAACATATGATTTTTTTGTGGGGGATACTATTCAACTCATGACACCTACCCATGTGCATTACACCTTCAAATATTTCTCTCCTCCTCAACGTATTTGTGTGTATATCATTACTATATACTATATGTATACACTATATAACATACTATATAGTACACCATATATAATATATACTGTATATATTCTATACTATATACTATATGTATACACTATAAATATATATTACTGTACTAAATTCACACACTATGTACACACACACTCTATTTAAGCTATTTCAAGGAAGAATAAGTAAAGCATGAAGTGAAACGGATACAATGTATGTTCTTTACATATTCTCCCCCTTAACAGTTGCATTTAAAAAACCATCAGCCTGACATACCTCAGATGTGGGGGTGGGGGGGTGAGAAGAGATAAAACCAAAGAACTTATATACTTATATACATAACCCATAGACATGGAAAATATGGTAG
>NW_005363247.1:10734106-10738749 GCF_000412655.1 Myotis brandtii
TGGGGGGAGTGGGGGGTGGGAGATATCTGTAATACTATCAACAACAATAACAAAATATATTAAAAAGAAACCATCAGCCTGAAAATTGGTTTAAAATAATCTCTGAAAACTTACAAAATGCATTAGACCAGAAGGCAACATAAGTCTCTATCTATAAGAGCATAATTCTGTTTAATCATATCATTAGTTTTACTAAAGGCAGACTTAGCAACAAAAATCTCCCACTTTCCATTCTGATAGTGACTCAGAATATGGCTATTTATAATAGAGGCAAACTTCCTACTAATTTTATATATTATGCATGGTCATACAAACAAAAAAGCAAACCGTGTCTTCCTATTTCCTTAAAATAAAATAAAAAAGCATTTCCATCTGTGCCCCAGTGAGGCAGAGTTTTCACTGTTTTTAATTCTAGGTCTTACCAGCACTTGTACTAGGAACCAATGAATAAAATAGCACAGTACCATATGATCATTATATATTTCACAGGTAGAAATATCAATTTTGGTGTAATGGAAAGGAAGAATGCTTGAAAACAAATGCAGAAAGGAAATATATATATGCAAAAACATATTGGATAGTACTGCATTTAAAATATTCTGCACATGTTATGAATATTCCCCTGCTATACAAAAAAATAATTATACTAGTTACTAAAGATCTGGAAAAAATAGAATCCAGAGGGATGTTGTAATATTCTATAAATATTCCAGCCAGAGAGGCCAGTTCCGGGAGCTTTGGGAAGGCAAAACTTGATAGTAATATCTACAGTGAGTTTGGCACTGTTTGCTTAAGAAGTGACCTATTAGTGGAGTGAGTTAAATAAAAGTGCAAACAACAGAGCACATAATCCATTTATAATCCTAAGGCCAGGGCTTCTATATGCTAATACTTCCAAGAAACTTGGCAGAGAATCAATAATAAAATAGCTCCCAAAGTATCTGAGTTATTATAAAAGACAGTTCTCAAGATCATGGAAGCATCTTTAGTGTGGGTCCTACTAGAGATAAATGTATCATATTAAGAAAAATAAAGCTATATTCTGGTTGGAAATGAAACTCCAAAGGAAATTTTGGATTTTTTCTCAATACTTTTTACAAGTACGCAGATAGGAATGACTGGTAGAAAGTGTGTCAAATAAAATTACATGCACACAGCACTTTACCAGCTCCCAGGACTCTAAGTCAAGCTTTTAAGCCTTTCAAGACAGTTATCCTATCTAATAAAAGGGAATATGCTAATTGACCCTCACACTGTCACAAAATGGCGGAGCCCACAGCCAATAAGGAGGGGATATGCTAATTGACTGTCACGCCCTCAAAGATGGTGGCACCCACAGCCAATGAGGGAATATGCTAATTGACTGCCATGCCCTCAAAGATGGCGGTGCTCACAGTCAATAAGGAGGAAATATGCTAATTGAATGCCCTGCCCTCAAAGATGGCAGCACCCACAGCCACAAGATGGTGGCGCCCAGTCCTCTCAGCCCTGCCGGGGTGCCTGCCTCTGGAGTACCCCAGTCCCCTCAGCCCCCCAGCCGCCCAGGGCCGCCTGAGGCTCAGGTCACCAGGGCTGGCCGAGGCTTGCGCTGCGGCAGTGGCAGCAGCAGAGGTGTGGTGTGATGGGGCTTGCCTTCCACTGATCGCCGGGTCGCCTCCCGCCCCTGAGGGCTCGCAGACTGTGAGAGGAGGCAAGCTGGGTTGAGGGACCCCCTCCAGTGCATGAATTTTCATACACCAGGACTGTAGTAATCTATAATAATAAAAGCATAATATGCTAATTGGACAGACGTCCTTCCAGACGACCTTCTGGACGAAGCTGGGGCTGCAAGGGAAGCCCGGGTGGGGTCCTGGGTGCCTGCCAGTGGCTGGAGGAAAGTCTGGGTCCCAGGTGCCAGAGGGAAGCCAGTGCCGGCAGCCAGGGGAAGGAAGGCCTACTCTTGCATGAATTTTGTGCATCGGGCCTCTAGTCCTATATAATAAGAGCATAATATGTTAAGTGTCTGACCAATAGGTCCACCATCTGGTCGACCGCTCAATCAGTCGCTATGATGCGCACTGACCACCAGGGGGCAGATGCTCCAACCGGTAGATTAGGTTGCTCCTAGGGTCCAGCCAACCGGGACTAGGCGAGAGGGCCTGCCATGCCCTGGAGCCCTCCCACAGTCCCTCCCAGGCCGGCGGCCCCCATCAGCCCCCATTTGGGACTGGGGGAGACAGCCCCGATCGCCCCAAATAGCCAGCCAGGCCTCTAGTATTTTTGCATGGGGCCTCTAGTATTAATGATATCTTTAAACCTTAATATTACTTAAATGCATAACCTGTTTTTTTGTGCACACAGCATGACATGCTGAACATATTTTGCAGCATGCAATTTTGCAGGTGCAAGGTCACTGGGAATTTTTGCTAGCAAAACAGAAATCACAAAATCATGGTAGTACAAATGTTCTCAATTTAAAAATTGCTCAATTTGGTCTCTTTTTAAATTTATTTTATTTTATTTTTTAGTTTTTTGACTGTCTGAAATTTCTATAACCTTGCTCCGGATGCAGCAGGGCAAGGCCTCAAACCGTTCCAAAATGTTCTAGCAAGCACTGTAGGAATGCACAGGGTCACCCCCCTTTTTTTTTCTTTTAAAGCAGCTCATTGCTTCTAGAGAGTTTACACACCTTTCTTCATGATTCCATATATCTTCCTTCTTTTTTCTTGTGATAAGGATTCAAGGCTTGACCAAATTCTGATCAGGTTCTTCTGAGCTCTTCAGTAACAGGGCCTCAAATTTTGGCCCCTCTGTATTGTCCAGTTTTAGCAAGAATCCTAGTAAGTGAGTTTAGCCAGAATTCCTCACTGAACATCTGATCACCCTTGACATTTGATCAGGTTCCTTATCTTCCACCATCCCCAGATGATATCTGATCACCTTGGCTTGCCTTTGGCAAGAGTTCTGTTGGATCTATTTAGACAGAGTCCCCTCTAATACCTGATATTTCCACTTAACTAATTTTCTCTTCACCGCATATCCCTACCACACCCCAGATTCTTAGTGATAAATTCCCTCTTTTCCTTGTTGTATTCAGAGTTGAGCCCATTCTCTTTCCCCTATTGCATAAACCTCATTTCAGTGGTCCCTACACCTATCATGATGGTCCCTGTGAATAAAGGCTGCCTTATCATCTTTAACAAGTGTCATTAATAATTTTTTTCTTTAACACTTCCTTCTTTTCTTCCTTTCTTTTTTCCCTCAATCTAGTCTTAATTCACTCTTTCCTTCCTATTTTTTTCTCTTTCTTTTTTAAAATTCCTTCCTTGTCACTAAAAATGTCTATTAATTTTCCCAGGTTCTTTGTGATACTATGTAAAACATGTTTTTTGTTTGGGTGAAACATTTCTAAATTGATATAGTAGGTTTATCAGGTCATGGAACTACTAATAGAGGAGGAAGTCATATTAGGGAGACCCATTGTACTGATATTATAGAGTCAGAACCTGATTAACATTATCAAAGTATAGTATTCCACTGAAAGCAGTAAATTCACAAATGATCCCCAAGTTATTCACTCAATATAATAAGACAACAAATGTGAAATTCATGGTTTATTTGTGTGTAATTTAGTATAATTTCAAGGTTAACTGCTTCTTTAGAAAATGAGGATAAATGCCATTTTTAAAAACCTACACATGTTCTCCTGTGAAGTTATAAGTTTAGAAACTTAAAGAGGAAAAGGACTTCAGAACTCATTTATTTAGACAAAACTTTAGTCGAAAGAATGAAATCAATCATTTTATATATTCATAAAGTAATTACTATTTGATGTGTAAAAAGAATTGATATAAATATGAAGCCATGTGATAACACAGAGGTAATATATCACATTGTATAAGCAGGGACAATGAAACAAAAACACTATGAAGGTCATTTCCAGCATAAGACAGTATATTATTATTGTTATCAAATAATAATAGAGACAGTAAATACTCAAAAATTCAAAGGTAGAGGAGATGTCTATGAGTAAAGCCATCTGGGAAGCAGAGGTAGGGTTCGAGCTACAACTAAAGAATTTCTGTGATTTTGTTCATAATCTATTTTAAAATATACACTGAGCAGCCAGATTATTATGACCACCTGACGTTTGTAGGCAAATTAGCTGTACACTGCATCGTATGGGATATGGAAGCCGAAGGCCTAATCGAAACCTTTGCTGTCTGCAGTTACCAAGATAAAACGTCTCCAATTCGCACAGGAACACAAGGATTGGATAGTTGAACATTGAAAAAAAGTCATGTGGTCCGATGAATCACGTTTCCAGTTGCATCATGCGATGGCAGAGTGAGAATTTGGTGGAAACAGCATGAAAGCATGCACCCCACATACATGAGAACAACCCTTCAAGCTGGTGGGGGCAGTGTTATGGTTTGGGGCATGTTTTCCTGACATGATTTGGGCCCTTTAATTCGTGTGGAACAACGTCTGAATAGCACAACATACCTAAGTATCGTTACTAATCAGGTTCATCCTATCATGTGGATGGTGTATCCCAATGGAGGTGCCTTCTTCCAACAAGACAATGCGCCATGCCACGGTGCTCGTATTGTGCAGAAGTGCTTTCAAGAACATGAGGGAGACTTTACCTTGCTTAGGTGGCC
>NW_005363247.1:10738851-10764100 GCF_000412655.1 Myotis brandtii
CATGGTGTCAGATTCCTCACATCACCTTTCAACATCTCGTGGAGTCAATGCCAAGAAGAATCGCCAAAGTATTGAAGGCAAAAGGTGGCCCAATGAAGTACTGATGGGGTGGTCATAATAATCTGGCCACTCAGTATATCTATCTATATATATATCCCACGTTCAAAGGCTGTTAAATTGCATTGTTTACCCATATCTTCAGAAAAAAATCACTTCTACTGTCGTGGTAAACAACCTGCTTCCCTATTTATAATGGTCTGGCCTCTAGAAACTTCAGCATGAAATTATAACTAATTTGCCTACAAACGTCAGGTGGTCATAATAATCTGGCCATTCAGTGTATTTTAGGTAAATTAAGGGTATTTTTATATTCTACTGTAAGCTACAAAATATCAAATTGCCTGCCCTCTCCCTCACCACTATCAGTACATTAACATGTGCATAATGGTACAAATGAAATATATATATATATATATATTTATTTATATATACATACATACATACTAGGGGCCCAGTACACGAATTTGTGCACTTTGAAAGGAACTGTGGGCCATGAGGCCCATCCTCTGCGCCCCTGCCTGGCCCCTCCCACTGCGGCCCCCAGGCCCCTGTCTGCAGGCAGCCCAGCTCCCACTGCTGTCGCTCCCACGCGCTGATGGCACCAGCCCCACCTGCACCCACTGATGGCATGGAGTGATTGGGGCTGGCGCCAGCAGTGGGTGTGAGCGGGGCTGGCGCTCTCAGCAGGTGCAAGCGACGGCTGCTGCCCTGATCACCCCCCAGGAGCAAGGGGAGGTGGAGAGGCTCTCAAGGGAGATCAGGGCAGGCAGCTGCTGCTCTCACCCGCTGATGGTGCCAAGTGATCAGGACTGGCTCCAGGCACTGGCAGTGGGTGCGAGCGACGGCTCTGGCCTTGGTCCGGTGCCCCCGCTCATCTGCTCCACCATCCAACGTGGCCAACACCACCATGTTCTGCACACATCCCCTGGTGGTCAGCTCACATGATAGCAACCGGTTGTTTGGTTGTTTGGTTGCTCTGCCGTTTGGTCTATTTGCATATTAGCCTTTTATTATATAGGATGTCTCTGTCCTCTTTCCCCCACCCCACCCCCATCTCCCACTTGTAAATTTCTAAGTGATAAGAGCACTAGAAGCATCTTTTGTTTTAAGAAAGTGACTCTGGTTGGGCTCCTCGATGGCTCCTGAATGGGGTCATCAGAAAGACCAAGCCATCATTAGAAGCTTGGAATGTCCAGTCCCCAACATCCCCACTTCTCTAAAGAAAGGAGAGGGGCTGAAAATGGCGTAAATGATCAATCATGCCTACATGATGAATCCTGCATAAAAACCCCAACAGGATGGGGTTCAGAGAGCTTCCATGTTGGAGTGCACATCCACCCACCCAGGAGGGATATCGTCTATCATTTAGTCCCTCCTCCAAACCAAACAAACTAAAACAAAGATACTTTGCCTTCAAATGTCCATCACCTCTATCACTTTTCTCCTCTCAGTCAATTGTTCTCAAAGAAATCTATAGTGCTTAAGCTTTGTCACATTTTTCGGTGACAAATATGTCCTGTATTCATACAGAGTTTATTTATTATTATGCTTTAGGTTGGTTCAAGGTACGTTATATAATATGACCATAAACCTTAGTGGTAGTAAAATATGATGAATTATTTTTATAGAATATACAAAAATTGTATATTTCATTAAGAGAAATCCTCCAGCTATGATGCTTTTGTTTCTTTAAATACCCTAAAACACTGAATAAAATTTTCTGTAAAATACTCTTTTTTTATGGTACCTTTAAGAATAGAATTTATTCACTAGGCAAAAATGTGCTTCTATATAGCAGATCGGTTTGTTTTCTTTATGGACTGGACATTTATGGTTTCCTGTCATAAAAAAAAATCTATATTGGATAGGTATTAAATATTTAATAAATAGCAGATGAACAAAATTGAATATATTATTTTATCTGTTGAAAATTCCATATGAATCCCAGGTAATCATTCCACCTGAGTGCTAATATAAAGTCAAAGGGTCTCACAAAATATATTCAGGGACAGACAGTTGGGGTTATAATTTGAAGGTCATGTTTACTGAATAGTGCATGATGCCACAACTTTATCTTGCTCCAGACTTTGATTTCTTCCTTCAGTTCTGTAACCAGAGATCCAACTTTCATCCCCAATCTCTCAATCACTTCCATTTACCTCACCACATTTCACCATGAAGCCAAATTTAATAACTGAGCTTTAAAATCTGAAAGCTGGGGAAGGCCTTATCTTTAACAACACAATGTCACGACACTTAAAAAAAAATCCCTTTAACTCAGAGACTAAGATTAAATTATATATTTACTCTAGGTTCTAGACATAGACAAAGTCAATGACTGTTTCAAATCATCTTTATTAGCCATGCTATAAAGATGTCATCCAGTACCATGTATTCTTGGTGTTTTTATTGTTTTCTTTCATACTGTGATCAGTAACAGTATGAAATTTTCTGCCACTTACTTGGTCATCTTATAACCCTATGAAATGGCATAGAAAACTCAAGAATATTAGCAATAAAAACATTATATACAGGAATGTATCCTTTAGATGTGGCGCTAATACAATACTCTTCTTGATTTACTAATGAGATAAAGCCAATGGGAGAGTAATAACAAAACTGCACTTGGAGTGTATTTCCTTAGCTCTCCTTTTTCCTTGGCTCATCATTTTATTACTGAATTTAATGGGAAAAATGAAATAGCCTTTGAGCCTGCATCAGCAATTCTATAGCTACTCAAAATGCCTATTGTCCTGCTATTATTTTATTTTAGATCATAACTTTTTTTTTTTTAGTTTTTGGAATAAATTTGAGGTTATCTTTCTGTTGATCATTCAAAGTAGCTCAATCTTCCTGGAAGATAGAGAGTGCCCTAGAAATACCAGGGCCAAATCATAGGGCACACAGATAAGCAAGTTTGCCAGGCCAGTCATAATGTATTACTTTGAAAGGTACTGTGTCTTTTTTAAGAGTCTTTTGGTTACATATTAGAGAAACATACTGAAGCATATTTAAACAAAAACCATAGGAGTTATTTGATGGACAAAGTTACTGTCTGGAACGTGAGGCTAGGGATAAATCATTGCTCAAGATGGACTGAATTTAGAAGAAAAGTAATCAGAAATATCAGACGTACTTTCTCTCTGCTTTTTTTTGGCTTTTTCCTTTCTACACGTTATTTTTCCACACATTGGTTTCTCCTGCTTCTCGGTGATCTTAGCAAAACTCTGCCATTTCACCACTCCTGAGTTTACTTATCTTAGTGCCAAACATGCGCAGAAAACAACTGGCTGAGTCTGAACCCTGTTTTTAAATGTCTCAATGTAACTGCTATCTATTATAAATATATTTGCCTTTTCAAAATAATCTGCTTTAACTTATCTGAAGGCAACTTATTTTGAATTTTTGCTTTATGATATTCAGCAATTCACTATTTCGATTACTGTAATTTTAAAACAGTAAAATAATTGTAAAGAAAATGTGACTGAAATATTCAAATTGGTTCTAGTTGATAAGCAATATAATCAAATGGTGTGTATTCAACATACAGTAAGTTCTCATTTGACATCATCAATAGGTTCTTGATAACTTTGACTTTAAGAGAAATGATGTACAACAAATCTAATTGACATAAACAAGTATTTTCCAACCCAATTATTCCTGTTCATGGTCGCATGTGGCTAAAGTCAATCTCAGCAGCTTCAGGGCATCACTTGGGAACCAACCACAGACAGGATGTCCTTGCATCTTGGGGAGCACTCACACCCCCTCCCACACTCACTCAGACTGGGACAACTTGGACATGCCAAGGCATCTAACATGCATGTCTTTGGGATGTGGGAGGAAACTGTAGTACTCAGAGAAAACCAATGCACACATGGGGAGAATGTAGAAACTGTGCACAGACCATGGCCCTGGAACTGACTTTTTCCTTCGATGTTATAACAGAGCGATGCTGAACAAAAGGTCATTATTCAAGAATCTGCTGTAACCACATTTACTTTTTATTCATTTCTATTTTATATATATTTATAAATACTTATGCACTCAGAAAAAATTTTTGCCACAAATGACACTGACCTTGTATAGAAGTAGCCCCAACCCTCTTCTGCAGGGAATGTATTTCAAGACCCCCAGAATATGCTTGACACTGCTAAAAAAAACCAAACCCTACATATACTATGTTTTTTTCTATACATAGTTACCTAAGATAAAGCTTAATTTATAAATGAGGCACAGTAATAAATTAATACAATAACTAACAATCAAAGAGAGCAATTAAGTTATGTAAGTGAGATATATCTTTCTATCAAAATATCTATTGTACTGAACTCACACTTCTGGTAATGATGTGAGATGATACAAAGCCTGTGTGATAACATAAAGTGAGGTGAATGAGGTAGGCATTGTGATGTAGCTTTAGGATACTATAAAACTTACTTGATCTCTTTTTTCAATGTCCTGTAGTTTTCAGAGGACAGGTCTTTTACCTTCTTAGTTAAGTTTATTCCTAGGTATTTTAATTTTTTTGGTGCAATGGTAAATGGGATTGTTTTTTTAGTTTCTCTTTCTGTGAGTTCATTATTGGTGTATAAAAAAGCCATAGATTTCTGGGCTTTAATTTTATATCCTGCTACATAGCTGAATTCATTTATTACATCTAGTAGTTTTTTGATGGTTTGCAACAGCATGGATGGACCTGGAGAGCATTATGCTAAGTGAAATAGGCCAGCTGGAGGAAGATAAATATCACATGATCTCACTCATTTGTGGAATATAAAGAACAACGTAAACTGATGAACAAAAAACAGATCCAGAGACAGAGAAGCATCAAACAGATCATCAAACCTCAGAGGTGAAGGCAGGGGAGGGAGGGGGGTGGGAGTAAGAGATCAACTAAAGGACTTGTATGCAAGCACATTAGCATAACCAATGAATATGGACACTGGGGCAGTGGGGGCTTGTCCAGGGGGGTGGGAGTGGCTGGGGAGGGGTTGATGAGGGAAAAAGGAGACACATGTAATACTTGAAATAATAAAAAAAGAAAAAAAAATTATTTGAACAAGTACTAAGATACAATGACAATAGATTGGATAATCAAGATGTCTATTAAGTGACTAATTGGTGGGTAGTGTACACAGCCTGGATACACTGGACAAGTGGTGATTCACTTCCCAGGCAGGATAGAGCTGGAAGGCTCAAAAATTAATCATACTTCTCAAAATGGTGAGCAATTTAACCTTATGAATTATTTATTTCTGAAATTTTCCATTTAATATTTTCTGACCACGGTACTGAAACCACAGAAAGTGAAACCACAGAAAAGGGGAGCTCCTGTGTTAAAAGTGGATTTAAAAAAAAGGAACATTGAGTTTGTTTTGGTGAGAATATGAGACCATTTACCTTTTCAAAAACATAATGTTAAAATACAGTTAGTTAACATGACTTTTATTTGCTACATTGACTACTATTAACTAAAAGGCATTTATCCTAAGAAATATATCCTAAGAATCCTGAAACACCAATCAGAAAACTATATGCATCCCTAAGTTCATAGCAGCACAATTTACAATAGCTAAGATCTGGAAACAGCCCAAGTGCCCATCAGCAGATGAGTAGATAACAAAGCTGTGGTACATTTACACCATGGGATACTATGCAGCAGTAAAAAAGAAGGATCTCTTACCCTTTGAGACAGCATGGAGGGACCGGGAGAGTATTCCACTAAGTAAAATAGGCCAGTCAGAGAAAGACAAGTATCAAATGATCTCACTCAATTGTGACTATAATGAACAAAATAAACTGATGAACAAAATAGATCCAGCCACACAGGAGTATGGAACAGACTGCTGAACCTCAGAGGGAAGGTAAGGGAAGGTGAGTGGGTGGTAAGAGATCAATCAAAGAACTTGTATGCATATATGCATTGATGGACACAGACAATAGGGTAGTGAAGGCCTGGGGCAGGGGGTGGAGGCAGGCTGGAAGAAGTCAATGAGGGGGAAAAAGGGGACATATGTAATACTTTCAACAATAAAGACTAAAAAGTAAAAATAATTTTTTATAAATTAAAAAAGACACATACATAAACCAATAGTTATAAATCTATGATAATGTATAAAGATGTAATTTGTGATAGCAACAACAGGAGATGTGTGTGATAAGACATGGATAAACCTTAAATGCATATTTCTAAGTGAAAGAAGATAATCTAAAAAGGTTTGTGTATAATTTCAAATGTATGACATCCTGCAAAACTATTGAGGCAGTCAAGGATCAGTGGTTGCCAGGTTTTGGGGAAAAAGGAGGGGTAAATGGGTAGAGCATGGAACATTTATTTGCAGTGGAATTATTCAGCATAATACAAAATGGTGGATACATGTTATTATTTGTCAAAACTCACAGATTACACAACACAAAGAGAGAACTCTAATGTAAGCTAATGTATACAGTGTCCCAAAAAATGTACACACACACTTTGCATAATTATAAAGGCAATGTTTATTAAAATACATTTCATTTTCAAGATTGAGCTATCAGCTATTAAAGTGTGGATTCATTTTTTGGGACATCCTGTATTTGGGTGAGAGTGATGTGTTAATGTAGGTTGATCTATTATAAGAAGTGTGCCACTTTAATGGGGATGTTCATAGCAGGAGAGACTATGCATATGTGAGAGCAAAAATATTATGGAAATTCTCTATACCTTCTGCCCAATTATGCTGTGAACTCAAAACTTCTGTAAAATACAAACTTTATTTTAAAATATACTACTAAATCCAAGACAATGAAGTTGAACTAAAACTATAGAAACAAATAACTGTCATGTTTTATTTTGAGTTTTTGGTCACTTTTTTTGGAGTGGGGGGCAAATAGCAAGAAGTAGTAAGGGATTTCACGCAGGCTAAGAGTGGAAAAGGAGGAGAACCCATGCAGAGCAAATGAAGACCTCTCTTGGAAACAGATGATGATTTATGCTCAGCTCAGGGTGACAAAGCGAAAGAGTTATAATGCACCTTTCTTAGTTTCAACTCTGAGAGCCAAACACAGAAACCCCGTTGTGAGAGAAATAAAACAATCTGGTCTCGCTGCTGTAAGCCTTCTTTCTGTAAAACCAACATCAGGTTGAAATTAGAAGGATACTGGGTTGGAAGATTTTGAGAATATGGCCCTTCTTCCACAGCAAGACAAAAGGCATTGTCTCAGCTGCGTTCACCTTGAGAGCAGCATCTTCTCAATAAGCACCTCAGTGACATGTACCCTGTCCTTGTATTTAAGAAATCAAACCATTCATAAGAGGCTAACACACAAGTGATAAATTCTTTTGTCAAACATCATGTCAGGGTGGTGGGATTGGAAGATAGAACCTTTGGCATTTACCCAGTGATTCCTTTTCCAGCTACATGTGCCTACTGGGTCATTATAACAGCAGGAAGCTTAAGAGAATGTAGAAATACATAATTAAGGAAAAAGCTGACAGTTATCTTTCTCCTAGATTTACACAGCTGGTACTTGCAGCAGCCGTGGACCTTTTGCATCCATTTGAAGTTGATTTCAATCAACATTGATTGCCCAGCCTGGACCATTAAGTGCATAAACTGATTTCAAAGAAATGAAATATGATGGATATAGAAATCAGTGTAAAGAAGCTAGAGAACAACAGGAAGAAATCAAGGGTCCTAAAATAAATAAAACTATTCACAAACTGTTTGCTAATTAGCTTTTTTTAAGTTCAGCAGTTTTGTTGATTGTTCTTCTTTACAGTCTGAATCTAGAGATTATGAAATACTGTGCATCCTAAGAACTTTAGAATGGTAAATAAATTCATCTTTGTAGCATTCCTCAAGTTAATGAAAGTTCCACATACACACGGAAGTAAGAAGAGTAAGTACGGGGAAGATGAAGTATCACAAGCCCACAGAGGGGCTCTTAGATATTTGAGGGGTCAAAGAAGAAAACTTCCTTTAGTACAATCCTTTTTTCCCTCATTATCTGAAGTCTGAGAGTCCTTTTAAAAGTCAATTTTCCTTCTTCCTTATACACATACTTTTTTCTTCAAACAATAACGTGCAACGGTTCGGATATCTCTGAAACTCATCACTCTTTTATTAACAATCAATAACAGCAAAAATGGAAAATGGAAGGCGCTAGGAGTTTAGGACTTAAGTGAGTGTACTATGACCGTGATTTTCAACTGGTGTGCCACAAGAACTTTTAAAACATGCAGTGCATGACTCTTTAGTCAGGGGCACTTACCTCTTTTTCCTTAGATTGTCAAATTAAAAAATGACAACAGCCAACACAATAATAAAAGCCCTGTGTGAGTGAATCAAAATTATACCTATTTTTTTGGTCAGATAGGCAAAAATATGTTTTTGGTGTGCCACAGAATTTCAGTAATTAGCTTATGTGTGCCATGAGAAGAAAAAGGTAGAAAGTAGCTGTACTATGAGATTGTATGTACACAAGTTATTCTGATTACCCTATACATTTTTGCCTTGTTCCAAAACAAACTTAACAATACAAACAATGATGGTCCACAAATTAGGTAGAAGGCATGAGAGACAGGGAGAAAGACCGATATTTTAAAAGGGAGACTGTGTAGATGACAATCTTCATATTTCCAAATGAACAGGAAATTAGTATTTTAACTTATACAAGAAATAGAAGACTACTCCCTTCTTTTCTTCTTCCATTAAAGAGCTTAAAAACTGATTAGTAGTTTACAAGAAACCCTTTTCAATATTTTTATTTCTGTGTGTTATGGGCTATTATATTCTTCTGTGTATTCCCCTCAGTTCGTTACAAGAGATAGGGAGTCTTTATTTCTGTGCTAATATGCAGTTCCTAATATCCTGTTTATCCTCTTCAGATCAAGAAATGTCCTTAGCCTTTGGTTCCTCATTTATGTAATATGGAGCACATATATTTAACTAAAGCCATACTTTAATATTTAAGTTGCATAATTACAACACAGTAATGACGTAATGAATCATAAAATCTTAAATAAGATTTAAGATTTGAAATCTTAAATATCATAAGTATAGGCATATTTTTGCAAAATACATTTGTGAATCTTCAATGAACATTCAAAATACAGATTCAAAAATTACAGTGGGATTGCAGTTCCAATGAAATGAACTCAGACATGCAGAAAAGAGAAACTTCTCTTTTCTCCAGAGCTGAGTTGATCTCTTTTATAAGCTGTCAAAGGACTCCATAGTGAAGAAATGTGTCCTTGCCAGAGGTTGGCAGTTCCTGCCTGCTCACTGGCCCCACTCCCCACCACCACCCACCCCTGGTTCCCTGTTCGCTGCTGCTGGCCCTGGGGGCGGGGGGGGGGGGTTGAGGAGGGACCAAGAGGTTGACTGTTCCCGCCCACTCACCGCCCTGTGCCCCGCCACAGGTCACCCTCTGTGTGGGGGGCAACCAGTGGGGCGGTGGGGCGGGGGCCTTGGCTTGGCGCTGCCCACGTCTGCCTTACCCACCCCCATTCCCTGTTCCCCCTCTGGCGAAAAGAGCCTGCCTACCGGCTGGGGGAAGGGACCAAGAGGTTGGCTGGCAGCTCCTGCATTGAGAGTCTGCCCCCAGTGGTCAGTGCGCATCATAGTGACCAGTCATTCTGCCGTTCGGTCGATTTGTATATTACCCTTTTATTATATAGGATTATATAGGATAATTATAAAATGCATTACATAATTTTGTAAGAATTAAAGGAATTAAATTTTTTTAGTCTGTGATAGAATTTTTCGTGGCTATTCTGAAATGCATAAGATCATGATAAATTGGAGCTGAAAGAAAGTAAAGGATTTATTTATCCTCATTTTCCAGGAAAGGACATGAGTATGCCAAATAAAGCTAAGTAATGTTTTTCAAGGTTAGAGATAGGTTAAGAGCCAGGGATTATTTTATTGCCATGTGCACTCTATATGCTAGCCATGTTAACTATTCATTTACTAGTGCTTCATGCTTTTCACATTTTTCTGTTTTTGTACTTGCCTCATCATCAAGTGCATGGTCCTCATGTGGTACCTACCTATTTATCCTTCAATATTTAGCTCCAGTATCACCTGGGAAAGCTATTCTGAGCCTCATGCCTCTGTCTGAATGGAAGAGTCTATTCCATTTCTTCTTTTGACAAGATATGTGTATCTATCTATCTGTCTGCCAACTATCTATAGCTGCTTTTTCCCTTTCCTGTTCTTCCTAACCAATTTGAATTCTGTGAGAAATGGAAATATATCATTCATTTTTCATCCTCAGTGCCTCCTTCAGTGGCTAACTCATAGTGGGTGCTTAATAAATATTTGTTGCAATTGAATGAATACCTGCTAGAACTCTCATTTTATACACTGTAATTCCCCCCGTTATTTCTTTTAAATGACAAAGAAATTTCCTCTTCTATAAATAATGCAGTTTAAAGTAGACTATGCCATTTTCTTTCTACCTGGTATATTTTAAATATTATAATAAATACTGTTTTTCATATTGGGTTCAATAATCTTTCTCTTCACCATCTGTTATTGAATTAATTTTATAACTACATTTCACTGTTTCTGTTTCACAGCTATTGTAGTGCTTCAATTTTCATGCCCACTAAGGTCTCCAAAAAGGGACAGATCTATTTATAAGAATGTATTACACTTTTCAATTGCAATACTCCCTTCCTTTATTGAAATAGTCAAATAGCCTCCAAGCCTGTATTGTGACAGCTTCAATTCTGCAGAATATCCCTGGCTTCATCCATTATTTCTTTGGAAGCTTCTGTTAATTCAAAGCACATCAAGAGAATTAGGAATTTTAGGTTATTTCAGCTATTTTGCAATGAACAAAAAACATGTTCATCAAAGTAAATGGACATTGTCAGGGGCATAATGGAGCAATAGAAGGCTATGCAGAAAAAAACACACAGGACTAACTAAACTCTCATATGAAAAGAAATATTTTATAAAAGTTTGTCCTACTCACAAAGGCATAATGGAGCAATAGAAGGCTATGCAGGAAAAAAACACACAGGACTAACTAAACTCTCATACGAAAAGAAATATTTTATAAAAGTTTGTCCTACTCACAAGTAGGGAAGAAGATGCAGATATTGTATTCCTGTGCATGACAGCTATTTTAACGTTCTAATATCTCAACTGCTTTATACAACCGATTTCATCGACTATTCTACATTTATTTCTGATATCTGAATAACATTCAACATTTTTATTGTTGGAATATGCTATAAATGTATTTGAATATTAAGAAAAACCTGTTGTATGGATATAGCATTGTTCCATGCTCATTATAATGTATTCTATTTTATGAAATCTTTGTCTATTTCAGATTAGATTTATGATTTTTCATTCATTCAGAGATATGACTTCATTTTTTATTCATCTATCCATTATTTCTTAAGAAAATATGCATGTTAAGTGTCTACAATTGTATACCTATTTTGGATTCAAAGAAATAAAATACACAGTGTGTCTGAATGTCTCTTTTGTCTTTCACATAAGCACATCTTCCCCTGAAGTTAGATAACGTTCAGAGGATCCCTCTCTATTCCAAATTCAAAGGACCAAGTTGAACTGATTGAAATAAAATTGTTAAGCATTAGTCAGAACAGACTCAGTTATATAGGAATTATAGGATCAGAATTGCTAAGAATGTGTCTTGAATCAGAATTTTAACAAGTGTCACAGGAAAAATGTACGGCAAATTTGAACTTTTGAGGGCCACTGATGTAAAGCGTGGGCCGAGTAGACAACATGATGACAATAGAGGCCCTAACAAGCACTCGGTGTAGAAAATCCTTAAAGAGAAAGTCAAAATGGATATAAAACTAAATCAGAAAAAAAGAAAAGAATTATTATAAATGCAAAACTCTGATTTATCCAGTGGCTTTTAAAATACCTTCTTCTCCCTAGCCGGTTTGGCTCAGTGGATAGAGCGTTGACCTGCAGACCAAACCAAAGGGTCCTGGGTTTGATTACAGTCAAGGGCATGTACCTTGGTTGCAGGTCCCTTTCTGGCCCACGCACTGGTCAGGGCTCGTGCAGGAGGCAACCAATCAATGTGTTTCTGTCACATCAATATTTCTCTCTGTCTTTCCCTCTCTCTAAAAATCAATGGAAAAATATCCTCAGGTGAAGATTAAAAAAATAATAAAATAATTTAAAATATAAAATACCTTCTTCTATGGTGCAAGCCAACTATGGTGAAGGTAGCTTTAGATAGCAAGTAGTCTTACTCCAGAGCTATATATTTAAATAGCTTTCTTCACAAGTCTTTTAAGAAGCTTGGCCAGAGCACAGAGGAAAAAGAGATATATGAAGGGTAATTGAAGGTAATAAAAACTAAAAGGTAACCTGAGGTGTGTAAGGGAGGCATCTGATAGCTGGGGAGAAAAATCTGAGCATTGCTAAATAAAAAAGATATGTTTCTATTTCTATTTCTATCTGTCTTATCATATATAGGGTGGGGCAAAAATTGGTTTACAGTTGTGAGTATGCAAAACAGATAGTTTATTTTCATATTATTTTGATTAATTATTGTATTAATATTTATTGTAGTATTGTATTGTATTATATGAAAAAGTGAAACTTGCTTTTGTACCACCCTGTATATGAAGTGGTGAAAAGCAAACAGTTAAAGAAGTGAGAAAGAGTTATGGGGCATAGACCATGTATTAAAACAACCAGTTTAGAAAAATAACTCAAATAGTGAAAATTGCTGCTAGTATCATGCCATTTAAAAAAAAATAGGTTTTTCCCTACTGCATTAAATTCTAATGCAAAGTCTCTTCAGATTCACCTTGTGTTTATTGGGTCTTCATGAGATCTGAATTTTTAATCAATTAGGCAATAGAAGTAGGTGTAACACCGGTAATAACAGCCACAGTAGATTGCTGGTTATACAGTAAAGGAATATTAAATATTGCTTTCTGGGTATCCTTTCAAGATACACGTTTTTCTTTCTTTTACAGTAGAATGTACTCTTCTTTCAGTGTTCAATTGTTAACTGTATTCAGTTAAAATAATGGATTAGGGCAATCATGTTGGTATAGTAATACAATGATGCTGCATACATATAAACATAAAAACTACACAAAAACAAACAAACATAAAAAACACCTACACTTTTATAGGTATTTATTAACTTTTCAATTTGGTCAACAATTAATAAAGGTCAGGATAGCCAGAACAAATTAGATATTACCACTGAATATAGCTCTCTGAACCTTTTTCTAGGTGGTAATGGATTAGTAACATCATCTTTGGGTAATGCAGCATTAATAAATTGCTTGATGGACACGAAAATAATTTAATGTGCTTAAAGCTAAACATATTACTACAATAAACTATCTCTACACATAGATGGTAACATATTCTTGCCTTCTCAAGCTTTTCTTATAAATGTACCTTAAGAAACAAATAACTGAGAATGTATTTAATTTTATTAATTGTGTGATCCCATGTTCTTATGAATAACATTAGCTATAATTTCTTTTCATTATCTGAGTACACTTAGGAAAATGAGGACTAATGCAAAGTAACTTCATCAGAACAAACTGAATTCATTAGAATTTAAACATTGAACATGTTGATTCATTTTAAGTTTGGGAAATTATTCAAAAATAAAATCCCATATCAATATCATCTATATTTAGGTTATCTTACTTGAAACTACAAAATATTACATCTGACATTTCCTATGTTGACTACCTTTAAAAAATATTCATAGCTAACAAATGTAAGTTTTAAGATTCAACATTATTCTATATCTAAAATGAGAAAATATACATGAAAACTTCACTTTTAATCTGAGAAAAAAGGATAACTAGGTGGTTATGAACTAGCATCTCCCATTAAATTAATGATTTTTACCTAATTCTTGTGGCTGTGGAATGCAGATCATTAAGCTTTAAGCTCTTTTATATTCATTGCAGTAGCACCTTGCAAATTGTGTGGTATTTTTCTTTATAATTCTTCTATAAATCATTTGACAGGTGAGGAGGCTTAACCTACTTTCCTAAAGATAAAAATCTCTACAAGTTAGTGGTCCAATATAATCATCAAAATACTGTTTCAAAGCATAGAGAATTTACATGGAAATGGGTAATGTCTTGGTCAGTTGGGGCTGCCATAACAAAAGCCATAGACTGAGTGGCTTAAACAACACACCCTTATTTTCTCACAGTTCCGAAGGCTAGAAGTCTGAGATCAGGGCACCAGCATGGTTGGGTTCTGGTGAGATTTCTGTTCCTGGCTTACAGATCGCTGCCTTCTCTAGTTTGCTCACATGGACTCCCTCTGTACACGTGCCAGGAGAAACAGGAACTCAGCAAACTCTCTGATGTCTCTTCTTATAAGAATGCCTATTGTATCCGATGAGAGCTCCACCCTTAGGACCTCATTTAACCTTAATCACCTCTTTAAAAGCCCCATCTCTCATACAGTCACACAGGGAAGAAGGGAGTTACCTGTGAATTTTGCAGACACAGTTCGATGCATAAAGAGTACTAACCTAACATGCATCCTAGAATGACTGGCATCACTGAGAAATCTGGGCGTGCCTCTCTGGTAGTTCAATTAATTCAACAAGTAGTTACTGTTCCAGATACTATTTAGGGTCAGGTATGAAGCAATGAACAAAAGAGAACTACTGTTGCTCTCTTATATATGGTATCATATATGTTTCTAAAGGAAAAGTTCCCAATATGAAAAGACTTTGGGATGCGGAAGGCTTCTCTGAGAGTACTTAGGTGAGATTTAGGTTGAATTGAAGGATGCCCACAATGCCCTGCAGGACATCCAGTCAGGGGCCAGGACAAGGAGTTGCTGAGCCAGCATGTTGCTGGGCATCTTGAAGAGGACAACCAGGAGCAAGAGAAGGTAGAGCCCCACCAGCAGGTGGCCATCCATCTGCACATGGACTTGTGCTTGTTTATCTGATGTTTGCCATGCTTCTGGAGATCACCTACATGGCGGCCATGAATTTGTGGGGGGGTAGGGGAGGAAGGGGAGAGGAGAGACACAAACATGCAATCTATAGCAGCTTTCTATTTGAAATTCCATCTAACCTCTATAGGAAGGAAATACTGGATTTGATATGATTTAAATTTCCATATTTGAGAGAATTTAATCCATAATCTTTGTGTAAATAATAAACACTAAATTACAGCTGTTTACACTAGATTGTTGCATGAAAAAGTAAAAGTGCCAAAACCTTACAGAGATTTTGCCCATGGCCCCCAAATAAAGCATTTATAATATACTAGAGGCCTGGTACACAAAATTCGTGCATGGGGGGCGGGGGGGGGGGTCCCTCAGCCCGACCTGCACCTTCTCTCAATCTGGGATCCCTCTCGCAATCTGGGACCTCTGGCTCCTAACTGCTGCCCTGCCTGATTGTCCCTAATCACTCACCTGCCTGCCAGATGCCCCTAACTGCTCACCTGCCTGCCTGATCGCCCCTAACCACTTTGCCTGCCTGCTTGATCACCCCTAACCACTCGCCTGCCTGCCTGCTTGCTCCTAACTGCTCCCCTGCCTGCCTGATTGCCCCTAACCACTCTGACTGCCTGCCTGATCGCCCATAACCGCCTCTGCCTCGGCCCCTGCTGCCACAGTTCATCCGGAAGGATATCAGGAATGATGTCCGGAAGGTCGTTCAGCTGTCTGGTCTAATTAGCATATTATGTTTTTATTATTATAGATATAAAACATTGATGATGTTTGATGTCTTATTTGCCTTTCTGTAACTAGATATCAGAACAAATTGTCATTCCAAAGCAGCTATCATGAAGAGCTTAGTTTTCCCTGAATTCAGTTGTTATGAACAATGAAGGTCGCTGACAGTATATATTTATAATCTACCTTTAAATTCTGGCAAGAAGTGACAGTTGTGAATAGAAGGAATTGAGTCCCATAAAACTCTGTCCTATTTCACTGTTTTGCATGTGGATATCTCTGGTTGTTGTTCAACACCATTTATTTACTTGTTAAAATGAATTGACAAAAATAATTGGTGTATTACTCACCTTTTAAAGAATAATAGACAAATATAAAATGGATGGAGTAAATGGTCAAGACGTCCTTTAATTTCTTCCCTCCAACCATTTGATAGTGACAAATTGACATCTGCTTATTTTTAGCCTGGAGGACTCTATTTTATGCACAAAGTCTCAAACACCACAATCTGTCCTTCAGAAAATAAGAAGCTTGGGAGAATTAGTAAGGTGGCTATTTGGAGGAAAATTCATTAAAGCAGGTTAGCAAAGGATACTTTTAAGAGTCTGCGTGTCTTATTTGCACAAGGAGTAAGAGAGCACTAGACTTTGAGTTCTAACAATAACCTCTTATTAAGTAAATCTTTGTTTGTATTGTCCATTTCCAAGATTTTCTCCCTAGAGGAGAAAAGATAACTTTATGTCATAAATACCGGGACAGGTCTCTTTAAGTAACTATTAATTAAAAGAAGGGATTCATATTGGATTTACAATAGATTTTGACATGCATTTTTAAGCTTAACATTGAAAATAATAAAATATTGTAAAAGCACCAAAGAAATAAGAAATAAAGGTTTTATCCAAACTCAATGAATGAGTTAGTAGAATGGGTTTCAAAAGATGAGTGACTCAAGGTATAGTTCGTTCTGCTATAACACTTATTTTGAAAATGGAACTTGTTCCAATGGCAATGAATATATTAGGAACAATTTAATATAACAACTTTTATGTTAGCTTATGTGTAATTTTCTTCATGAGAAAGAGAGATGAACATGGAAAACTACAACACAGTGAACCCAAAAGCACAGTAATACACAAAAATACACGCATCTACCAGCTACTTCAGTTTCCCAGGTTATGAGCCCCCACTTAACCACATCTGGTGTTACAACTTTTAGTTCAATTTCAGATAAACATCCTTCCATCCTATATAATAAAAGCCTAATATGCAAATTGACCTAACTGCAGAACGACAGGTCGCTATGACACTCACTGACCACCAGGGGGGCAGACACTCAATGCAGGAGCTGCCCCCAGCCTGCAGGCCCCAGGACAGCCAAGACAGGTGCCAGCTGGGGCCCCCCGATCGCCCCACAAGTTGCCCTGCAAAGGGAGGTGACTGGTGGCAGTGGGGGGAGGGGGCAGGACCAGCCAGCAAGTGGGCTGGTGCCACCCCCTGATCGCCCCACTGGTGGCCTCCTGCAGCGGGGTGATTGGGGGTGGGGCCGGTGAGCAGGTGGTGTCGGCGAGCAGGCCAGCCAAGGCGGGTGCCAGCGGGGGCCCCTTGATCTCCTTGCTGGTCGCCCCACAGATCGGCACTGATTGCGGCAAGGCCTAGGGACCCTACCCATGCAAGAATTTCGTGCACCAGGCCTCTAGTCACTTCATAAGAACTCAGGACCTTCATCCCTGCTGATGTCCAATTCTACAATTAAACTTCAGGGTTTTTCAAACCAGTGACATATTTACTGCCATATTTATGTAGTTCTTAATGATTTAATAACATATATGAAATCATTTTTATTAAGTTCTTATCTTCTCATCCCCACAAAACCAGAGTATTTTGCTACTGAGTTTTTCAGAGCCAGTAATATTTAGGAATACATATATAGGGTTATAGAAAAAGTGACTGTAGTATATTGAACAAATTAAACCAACATTTTTGCTAGAAAAAGAATAAGCAAGGATAAATAGGGTTTATGCATATCTTATGGTCTCTTGAGAACAAATGATTAATTAGCATCATTAAAAATAGCTACAATATGTATTAAGTCCTTGAGCTATACACTTTTCTGTAACTAGGGTAAGCTTTAGTAAAAAGTTGAATTGTAAAACTTTATTTTAAAAATGTAAAATAGACCCAATTATCTATTATTTATCAATTCTTCACTTGTTTTTTTCTGAGTTAAATGTACAATAAATTAAATATCTAGATCCATATCCATATCTATCTATATTTAGTTATTTTTCGGTATAGATAGATATAGGTAGATAGATAAAAAATAGGATTCAAAAGATTTTATTTAGCTCAAATTTTTTATTCCTTCACACCTAACTAAATGCCCATATGTAAATGCATATGTAAGTCCATTAGGTTCACAAATGTCTTTGCTTCTTTTGGGTTAGTGTGATATTTGTGTTTAATGTTTCTGTTTCAGGTATCAACAGCTACATAATAAAACCATTAAAATTAGTGGCTCAAGATAACAGTAATTTATTATTTCTCATCTTTCTGAGGATTAGTTGGATGATTCCTCTGCTGTCTTCCCTACATGTATTATAGGTTCAGCTGTGCTGGAAGTTTTCTGGGGGCCTCACTCACTTGTCTGGCAGTTGTCGCTGGTTATCAGATGGTGAGGGTTGGTTCAGCTCCATGTGGCCAGTGTCCTTACACAGCACCCTCAGTGCAGCATTCCAAGAGATCAAGTACAGGAGCTACAAGCTATCTTAGGGCCAAGGCCCAGAAAGTATGACTTCCCTTCTGCCATAGCAAGTCAGAAGACCATTTCAGATTACAAAGGGGGTTAGGTAGACTTCACTTCTTGATTGAAGTATAAAAGTCACATTGTAAAGGATTGTGGGAGGACCTTTATCAAGCATCTTTGAAAACAATCTACCACAAAATGTATTTGAAATGCATGTACTGGATAAAATTGTATGAATCTTGTAAAAACAGAACCAGAAGGAGAGACTGCTATAGTTAAAAGGTGTCATGAGTTGATTGATTGAGATAATCAAATAAACATATAAGTAGGTGATTCAAACTGGAATTCATAAAAAACATGGTTTCAAAGACCATATGCCAGGTAACAAAATAGATTCAAATAAAACATCTTCTCACAAAAATAAGGGAGGCATGATAAAAAACATATGCATATCTAGTAATAATAAAGTCTTTTGAATTACATGGAGGGGGAGTAAAGAGTTTCTTAAGGAAATTATGGCAATTCCCATTAAAAGCATTCTGTGAACCATTATTTGAAAAAAACATCCTTACAAGTTCTCATGCACTGGAATGTATGAATAAGTACAAAATAGTTTAAATAAATGGATGAGAAAGGTTTGGTAAAGAGATGAAAGTTCCTCAGCAGAGATAGCTTGAAATGAATTTCATAACATTTCAATGGTCTCAAATAATATGTCAATTTACTGACGTGTGACACAAAGCCTGACAGTATAAGATTTGAGGCAGTTTCAATCAGAACTTCTGTGTCCCCTCCCCCCAATTATTTCAATTTTCTCTCTTTTATACATTAATCATATCATCAGACTGGCTCCTCTTATGATCATAAATGGGTGCTCATAATAATAATGATCACACTGTATTACAATACACAGGTATTTTTTCCACTTTCCCCTCAATCCTAGCCATAGGGTTCAAGGAAGGATAGGCATCAGATTCAAGCTAGACAAATCAGATGAGCCTGAGATTTCTGGCGGAAATATGGTTAAATGAATGACCTCATCCATTCCATTCAGAGTTTATACAACAGATTATAAGCTAGTATTCTTGCTGCCACATAGTAGGAGGCTGGAAGAATGGAGCCAATTCTACAATAGTTAGCTGGATCTAGCTGATCCTAAAGCCTATCTCAGATTTTCTGTTCTCCTACACATGTAGCCCTTCCCTTTTTTAAAGCCCAAATAGTTTGAATTAAATTTCTTCTATTTGCAACTGGCAGTGTGGTGAGCATAGAATTGGAACCAAAGGATTTAGTGGGGTGATCTTAATGTAGAGTGACACCAAGCTACAACAACCACATGTCTTCCATTAGTCTTATTTGCTGCGAAGGACTGTGCATAGCCTCTCCAGTGCTAGAAGCACTAACTCATCCTCTCTTACATTTCTTACTCTGACCAAGCCTTTTCAATTTCTCAATAACTTAATCTTTAGAATTAGGAATCATATCATGTAACCTAAAGTTATTCAACTCTTATATTCTAATGTGACCTTGTAATTTCTACTCCAGTTCACATTGTACTGACTTCTTAGTTTAGTAACTCTCATTAAATCAATTTTATATATTTGTTTTCCAGAGTTCTTTAGGCCTTTAGGAACAGAATTTCCTATAGATCTTATACAAACTTACCCCTATTTTTATTTGACTTAGAGATACATTTTTAGAGCTTGTTTGGAGGTTCTAGCAGGGGAGCGCAGCTACTCGTATACCCTTGACCGAAGACCGGTCCTCTCCTCTGGCGGGAAGGTCGTCCTCTTCAACCGAGCGTGCAGCTTCGGGGGGGACACACATGGATCCCTGAGGGAGGAGGGGGACACCCGCCTAGCCAGCCAGATCAGCCGAATCAACCCTGGCGATCAATGGGGTGACAGATGTCGCAGCCAGATCGCCCTCACATCCAGAGATACATTTTTAAAAGAAATGATCAGCAATTCACTTGTGGAGATACATAGAAGTATCTTATTAAAGAGTAGCCATATGATATCTGAAAAGTTAAAAGAGAAATTGAAAATGATGTCTGTGAATAGTTTTTTATATTATTGATTATTGACTATTGGAGGGAGAAGAAAATAACAATCCTCTCCATTCCATATATAATTTCAGAAACAGTATTCTAACAAGCATTGATTTCCCCCCCTTTATTGGGTCATGAAAATATATTCCTCCAAGTGGAAATAGAAAGATAGACTCTTCTGAATTCAATTACTAGGTTATGTAGAGTTTTTAAATATAGTAATATTGAGACTTAAATAAGATAATAAGACTTATATAAGATTACCCCACTAAATCCTTTGCTTTTATAAAATGACAACATTCATTGGCCTGAGGGGGGGAAAGTGGTGTGCAAAATAAAAGTAATTTTATTATCCCTTAATTTTAGTGACAAGAAAGGTTGTTCTGTATCCTCACCAGAAGTTAGCATTGTCAGTTTTCTTTTCTTTTTTTTTTAACTTTTAGTCATTCTATTAGAGGTGTACAATCTCACTATTGTTTTAAGTTGTAATTTTCTAAAAATGAATATGTTTAGCATCTTTTCATATGATTATTTACTAGCTGTATATCTTGGTGAGGAGACTTAAAATGCTTCACCAATTTTTTAAGTGAGTAGTTTGTTTTCTTATTGTTGAGCTTTAAATGCCATTTGATATATTCAGGGTGGGTCAAAAGTAGGTTCACAGTTATAAATACATGAAACAGTTGATTCTTGTATTTTATTTATTAATGAATATATTATTTTCCATACGAACAATTGTAAACTCACTTTTGCCCCACCCTGTAATAGATGAAAGACTTTTATCAGATATGTGTTTTTCAAATGTTTTCTCCCATTCTGTAGCTTGTCTTTTCATTCTATTACAGTGTCTATCAGAGAAGTTTTTAATTTGAATAAAGTCCAAGTTATTGTTTCCCTCATGGATCATACTTTTGATGCTGTATTTATAAGAACATTGCCAATCCTGATATCACCTAGATTTTCCCCAACACTTCTTTAGACAAAAATTAAAACAGGTTAAGAAATCTATTCACTGGGAAGCATGTGTAATTTCTTTTTTTAAAAAATATGAAGGATCATTCAGAGGTTAGATCTGGGAACTTTGAAGAATAATTTCCTTGCAATAGAACTAGGACCGAATAAAAAAAAATGGTGACTGGTAGGTTTTCAGAATCGTTATGGACCAGTAATTGCTACATACTTCCTATGATCTGCCATTTTGAGTGGAAATACATACATTGTGGGCCAAAGGGGGTTTACTGTTGTTTGTATGCAAAATAATACAATGATTAATAAATAATAATGCAAGAACAAACTCTTTTTCACATACAGCTATAAACCTACTTTTGTCCCACTCTTTCTTTTTGTTGTCCTTTTCAACTGACTCAGCACTATATTTGGGTTTGCAGAAGGCATTTATTCATCTTGTAAGTCTACTGGTCATTAGGGCAAGATAATCTGTACCTGAGGGGCTTCATTTTCCTACTGAGTCTTGATTTAGATGATGAGATCACAGGCTTCAACCTTGAGCTGAATGGATGGTATTTTGGGAATATTAGAAAGAAGTTAAGTAAAACATAAATCATATCAGTCTACAATAAACTGTAGATTTATTGACCCCTAAGGTAACATGCTGCTGTTTTTTTCCCAGTGGTATTAACCATTTCCATTTCCTTGAATATTGATTGACCCGGTGACTTGTTTAAGTAATGGTAAATAACACAAGCAACAGGGTACCATTTCTAACCCAAGTCTTAAGAAAGGCAGTCTTAAGAAAGAAGGTCTGGTGACTTCTGCTTTTACTTGCTGGGGGAAGCCAGCCAACAGGTAGTAGGTATAATCACCTTGGGAGACCCATGTGGTGAAAAGCTTATTTACCAACATTGATAAGATTTTTTACAAAAGAATTAAAGTTCAGACCAAACTGAAGGCAGAGTCTCACCCATCAACCAGAACAAATTTGCCAGCCATATGAGTAAACTCATTTTGGGAGTGAATCTTCCAGCTCCTTTTGAGCCACCCCTGTTAGTACAAAGTGGAGCAGAAACAATTTATCTCCATGGACCCTGAAAAATTTGTATAATTGTGAGCAAACAAATACAATGGTTTAAGCCATTGGGCACTGGATAGTTAATTACATAGCAAGAGATAACCAAAACACTATTTCTAATGCTTTTATTTTTCATGTCCCTTTACCTATTTGGTGGCTGATAGAAAATATTTCAGACTAGATCTCTCACTAAAACACCACAAACAATCGGTAGATATTCTATCCCCTATTACACATTTATCACTAACAGATTTTCTCTCTCTCTCTCCCTCTCTCTCTCTCTCTCTCTCTCTCTCTTCTCTCTGTCTCTCACTACTATAGATAAAAATATGTATAGTTTTTCACAATTAAATATCTAATATTTAAAAATAAAATTACTTGTTAATTCAATGGTAAATATGTAGTGATATGGTTAGAATGCTCGAATGTAATTTTTTAGGAAATAAAAAATGACATTCAGAGGAATATACAACTGATAAATGTAATCAATTTTGCTACTTAACAGTCAACACTTGTATTTATGCATAGTGGTTTTGTTGGGAATAATTTGTCACCAGTATTTTCCAAAAGAAAGCATCACATTACAGATTCCCAGAGATGACAGAAGTCCTTGAGCATCCTCATACATAGTTATGCTTTTTTGAAGTATTATGTAAAACCTCCCCAACCTCTGCTAACCCAAGTAGTTAAAATCCTTCAATAATCCCATTATGTAGAAGCTTACTTAATATCAATTTACAATGATCTTGTAGCTTATTAATGAGGATATTGGTATATATTTATTATATGTGACAGTTGTGCAACTATTTGTAAATTTGGCAGTGTATTTTGTTCATGGCAAGGCATTAAAATAATTTAATTATGTTTTACATTTTCCCTTTATTGGCTCAATTCCTATCTTAAATTATTAATTAATGGATTCTTTAGGCTTATTTGGTTATGAAATGAAAGAATCATTCTCTAAATTGAATACATATGGTGGATATCAGTTGAAAATATCTATTCAAATACAATGAGAAAAAAATCAACTCCTGTGTACCAATAAATGAATCCTGGGAGATGTCTTATTTAAACTGCAGTTCTAGGTATCACAGAAGCAAACATTTTTGGATTTTTTCTATGGTAATGTAGAAACTTCTAAAATCTCTCAAAAAATATCTGCCTACATCTGTTTCCAAATGCACTACTTTGTATTTTTCTTTATACACTGGAAAGTGCACATCTCATAAATATACAAATTGGCAAACTTAAAAACAGAAGAGCTATGTAGCCACCATTGAAATTAAGAACAATAATGTGGGCTACGCGAATCGCCTGTTGTGTCCTCTTCTAAACATTACCACCCCCCACATTGTCCTAGAGTTATCACTACCCTAACTTCTAACACCATGATAGACTGTGAAATGTACCAAGGTAGTATCATAATTTAAGTATTCTTTTTGTCCTTTTTTTTGCTAACATTATGTTTATAAGCTCCATCTGTATTATGTAGTTGCAATTTGTTCCTTTGCATTGCTGCACAGCATTTCATTCCATTTTGTGAATACAACAAAATATGCTTTCCTTTCTATTGTTGATATTGAATAATTTATATTTTAGCACTCGTTAATAGTACGCTATTAGTAATTTGGTATGTTATTTCATGATAAGCATACTTTCTTCTCTGGCCTGTACTACTTCTTTTGCCGGTTCTACAATCTGATACCTCTATAGTTTAATTTTTTTTAATGGTAGGTTTTGTAATTACTCCAACTTTGCTGTCCTTTCTCAAGCCTTAATAATTTTTTGCCTTTCATCTTTCCATATATACTTTAAGTTAGCTTGTTGATTTCCATAAAAAAATATCCTGAGATATAGATTAGAATTTTATCAGATATGAAGGTCAATTTGAAGAGAGTTAACATCATTGTGTTACTAACATTTGCAATTTATAAATTTTGTATATGCCTCCATTTCTTATAGTCTCTTGTAACAGTTTCCTTGTTACCTCCGAGCTAGTCCCAAAGCTAATATTTTGCTGTTATTGAACTACTTCATTTCTAGGTGCAAAATCCCAATTTAGGAATTTGCTGCTGCAAAAATAGTCTGTGCAATGAAAACATTAAGTATCATAATGATAAAACAAGTATTTTTATTTCACTCACTGGTCTGCAGAAGACTTGCAGGTCAGTTAATCAAGACTGAGATCAGCTGGGATTCCATGCTTTAGACTATGTATTGATTGGACTTGCCTTAGTGTTGAAGGTTAGGGTTTAGAACTGTCCCACATGAATTCTTATAACTCAATAAGTAAAATACAAAAAAACTTGCATAAAAAATGAGCACAAAATAGACATTTAACCAAAGATGATACACAAATGGTTAATAGGCAATTAAAAGATGTTCACAGTCATTAGTCATCAGGCAAAGACAAATAGAAATCACAATGAGAAAATACTACACACTACAATGGCTAAAATTCAAAAAGTCTAACACTACCAAGTGACAGTAAAATCTATACTAATAAAAGGGTAATATGCTAATCAGACCAGAAGACTTTCCGGGAGACCTTCCGGACAGAGCCATGGTGGCGGGGCCGAGGCAGAGGCTGTTAGGGGCGATTAGGCCAGGAGGGGAGGGCAGTTGGGGGTGATCAGGCTTGTGGGGGGGCAGCTGGGGGCGATCAGGCCAGCAGGGTGAGGGAAGTT
>NW_005363247.1:10764148-10814354 GCF_000412655.1 Myotis brandtii
GCTGAGAAGGCTGGCTGGGGGGCAGTTGGGAGTGATCAGGCTGGTGGGAGGGGAGAGTTGGGGGCAAGCAGGCTGGCAGCGTGGGGCAGTTGGGGGCGATCAGGCCAGCAAAAGAGGGAGAGTTGGGGGCGAGCAGGCCGGAAGGCAGAGTGGTTAGGGGTGATCAGGCAGGCAGACAGGTGAGGGGTTAGGAGCCAGTGGTTCCAGATTGGGAGAGGTATGTCTGACTGCTGGTTTAGACATACCAGCAGTTGGACATCCCTCAAGGGGTCCCAGATTGGAGAGGGTGCAGGCTGGGCTGAGGGACACCCACCCTGTGCACGAATCTCATGCACCAGGCCATTAGTTCTTATAAATTACTGGTGAAAATATTAAAATGGACAACTACTTTAGCAAACAGTTTGTCATTTATTATAATTAAATATGCACTTCTTTGAATTAGCAGTTCCATAATATATGTTCTAGAGCTTGCTCACACTGGCCTCACAAGAGTTTCATGTACACATCTCTTCTTGACTCCACCTTCAAGGTGTGAAAATAAATTCTTATCTGTCACTTTTTACATTTATGAATTAGAGGACATTATTTGATCTATGCTTTGGTCTTCCATTTGTAATATAGATATAACAACTAGTTACCTATTTCTTAGAATTACTGTTATAATTGAAATAGTTAATATATGTGAAATCCTTACTTTTGCACCTGTCTTGAGTGAACACTCATTATAAGATAATTTATTTATTTATTTATTTATTTTTAAATATATTTTATTGATTTTTTACAGAGAGGAAGGGAGAGGGATAGAGAGTTAGAAACATCGATGAGCGAGAAACATCCATCAGCTGCCTCCTGCACGCCCCCTACTGGGGATGTGCCCGCAGCCAAGGTACATACCCTTGACCGGAATCGAACCTGGGTCCTTTCAGTCCACAGGCCGATGCTCTATCCACTGAGCCAAACCGGTTAGGGCTATAAGATAATTTAAATACATATATTTACATTGTATGCTTCAATACATAATTATTTTAGGATAAATTAGCAAACATTTTGAAATTTCAAAATTATTGTTTTTTTTCTTTATTATGAAACCCTCCCTCATAAAGAATATTACCAGGATTAAAACAAAACAAAACAACAAAAATATATTTGAGAAGTGAAATCCTATTTGTTCATTCTCACTGCTGAAGGGTACTCATTTGTATGTCTATACCACCATTCATTTATTTTACTGTAATGGCATTTAGGTTATTAAAACTCATTTGCAACTTTAAGTAACTAATTCAAAATCTGGGCTAATTCTGACCAACTTCCAAGTAAATTCCTTGCTGCTAGAAAACCAGTTTTCTCAGTTTCTTCTTAAAATAATCTAGTACTTCTCTGAAGCAATTCATCCTACCTAGAATATCCTCATTTTTTATTTTACTTCTGAAATCTTATATATACTTGAATAAGACCCAGATATATAACTTTTACTCTAAAACCTTACATAGTTCCGATGCTTCACAATAAACTTTCCAAAATGATACTACATTAGCACAAGTCTTGGTTGAAATGTCATCTTCTCCATGAAATTTCCTCAGCCATTTTTGTTATATTAATCCCCATTATCCTACTGTATTTGTTCTAAGGCACTTATTTCCTTCTAGCACACTAATGAAATTTATGTAGTAATATATTTTTGTATATATATTGATATATAAGCACATATGCTTACATGTGTTGGATTTGGATTACCATTTTAACTCCCATTCTCCCCTCCCCTTTCCTCTGATAAACAGTTTTACTTTCTGTTTCTATGTATTTTGCTATTCTAGATACCTCATATAAGTAGAGTCATACATTATTCATCCTTTCATGTTTGGCTTATTTTCTTTGGCATAAGGTCTTCAAAGTTTTATCCATGTCGTAGCATGCATTTGAATTTCATTCTTTCCCAGGCTATTGTATGTATAGACTACATTTTGTGTATCTGTTCATCCCTCAATGGACATCTGGATTGTTTCTACCTTTTGGTTATTGTGAATAATACTATTATGAACATGCATGTCTGAGTGCCTGATTTAACTTCTTTTGTTTTTACTCAGAAGTGGAACTGCTCTATGAAATGATAATGCAATGTATATATTTTTAAGGACCCACCATACTATTTTCCACAGCAGCCACACCATTTTATATTCCCACCAGCAATGCACAAGGGTTCCAATTTCTCCACATTCTTGACAACACTTGGTTTCTATTTTTTTGTTTGTTGGTTTGTCTTGTCTTTTTTTTTTTTTTAAATAATCATCCAAATGGGTATAAAGTGGTATCTCACTATGGTTTTGATTTTCATTTCCTTAATGATTAGTGATATTAAGCATTTTTCATGATTATTGGCCATTTATATATTCTCTTTGGAAAAATGGCTACTTAAATCTTTGTCCATTTTTTAAATAGGCTATTTTATTATTGTTGAATTTTAAAAGCTCTTTACTAGTATATATTTGGGGTCTTAATCTCTTACCAGATGTGTGCTTTGCAAATATTTTCTCTCATTCTGTGATTTGCATTTTACTTTGTTGATAACGTCCTTTGATGCATAAAAGTTTTACATTTTGATGAAGTCGAAATTGTCTATTTGTTCTTTTCCCCTGTACCTTTGGTGCCATCCTCCAAAACTATCGGAAATGGCTTTTCTCTAATTTACTGGAAGAAATAACAATTCTGGAGCTAGAGCTGCAATTCCCAAGTCTTTCTATATATTGTTTCCAGCCTATATCTATTACCAATTTGTAAGTAAGGCAGACTAGCACTGGAAGTAGAATGGAACACATTACACAGTGAAAGCTATAGGCCAAAAGAGTGGGATATATATTTCATAAAGGCATTAGGCACTAAATGCACAAGATTTGAAGTCCAACAGACCAAAGCCAGTTCTATCTATTCACGTCACCTCCAGCAAGCTTTGCAATTTCCCAGCCCAAATCCAAATTACCCAATCTCTAAAATGACAACACTCACTCAAAGTTATGTAAATCACTTAGTGTAATTCTTGGCATCTACTAAAGGAACTCTATAGATGCTAGCTAAAACAACTATTGGAAACTGTCACGCGTATCTCATTTATCCTCCCATTATGTATGGCATATTAATGGCATACAGAAGCTAAACAAATGCTGTGGTTTAACTATATAAACATCACTGGTTCACATTGAAATGCCTCTGCTGCCTCTGTACAGAGAAAAGAGACTGGCTGACTTTTCTGTTATCACCTAAGCACTGTTTGAAGTGCTTATCATATGCATGTGATAAACTTATGAACTAAAATTAGTTAAATCTATTAGAACAAAACATGACAAAATATAGCTGCCATAACCACAAATTCATGATAGTTGCATGATTTCTTAAATAACCAAACAATTTTGCTGCTTAAACTGGAGGGGGCACTTGGGAACTAGAATACTACATAGAGACAAAAGATGAAATTTACTCTATACAAAATTGTCTTAAATTTGGATATTTTATATTGGCTTTTGTTGTTGTTGTTAATTCTCACCTGAGGATATTTTTCCATTGATTTTTAGAGCGTGCAAGGGAGGGACAGAGACTAAGAGCAACATCAATCCATGTGAGAAAGACACATGGATTAGTTCCCTCCCACATGATTGAGCTGAAAACAAGGCACATGCCCCTGACCAGAATAAAACCCTGAACCCTTCAGTCTGCGGACCAACGCTCTGTCCACTGAACCAAACTGTCTACGGCTACATTGACTTTTTGACACTTTTTCTGAAAGCTCTATGGTAATATAATCCAATGTACTCTTTTGACTGTTATTTTTACTAACAAGTGAATTATCTGTTTCTTGTGTAAAATTAAATTGTGTTTTAATCAAAGAAACATTTTTTAAAAAGTCAATTATTTTTCTTATTTTAAAAGTAATACTTGTACATTGCTGAAAAAAGGAAATCAAACATAATCCCATTATCTGGTGGTAGGCACTATTAATTAATACATCAGTGTATTTTCTTTTAATAGGTTTTAATATTTTAGTATTAATTCATAGAATCATATTGTTTGTATCCTCAAATTGCATGTAATATAATGTAAGCCATTCCCTAGGCCACTATTTTTTAAATATGATTTTTCATAGCTGCATAAAATTTCATTATATGAAAGTACCATAATTTACTTAATACGCTACTGCTGGAATTTCACCACTGTTGCTGTTATAAATAAAACTGATTTAATCAAAAGTCTTAATTTTGAACAACAATCTAACTGAAATGAACTTGGGCAAAAAACAGACCAAAAGTATTTTATTTAAAAAAATACTAGTATATCTTATGTAACTGACCAACTTCGACCAAAACAACAACACAGGAGAGGTACATGGCAGGTTTCATGAATCATTGGGACCAGAATTTAAAATCCTCCAACATCTGACTCTCACTTCTGTGATATTATAATTTATGATAAGAAATTGACCTTTTTGGTCTTCCTCCCTGTTTCTGGCACAGAGCCCCTAAAAGCTCTGGGGTTTCCTAAGCAATAAGAGCACTAAAGGTGTCTTTTGTTACGTTAATTAGTGACTGAGAAGCACCATAAATTTGCAGGATGGTTGCCAGGAGAACCAACCATGTGTATTCTTTTTTTTTTTTTTTAAACTATATTTTATTGATTTTTTTACAGAGAGGAAGGGAGAGGGATAGAGAGCTAGAAACATCGATGATAGAGAAACATGGACCAGCTGCCTCCCACACACCCTCCACTGGGGATGTGCCTGCAACCAAGGTACATGCCCTTGACCAGAACCGAACCCGGGACCCTTCAGTCCGCAGGCTGACGCTCTATCCACTGAGCCAAACCGGCTAGGGCCATGTGTATTCTTACTACCTTCATCTCCACCTGTGTATAAGATACCAGACATTATTGCTAATAACATCAGATTACCTTTGAAAAAATTAGATCAAGGAACTATTTTTCAAAACCCTTTGGCTAGCATCCTTCAGAATATTGAATGCCATTTGATGATGTAAGTGAGAACATATAAAATAGCTCCAACAACTCTTTAGTAGGAAGGTACCACACCAGCCAGACAGCTGATTTTGGTCAGGTACTATATTTTGCAGATGAGAAATAATAATTAGAAAAATTTAGATCTAACTATTACAGCATCCAGACCTTATCTTACCTCCCTTTTTCCTACCTTGGGAATTAGAATTGATGCTTCAAAAGCCCTCAGAACTGCCAGGAGTTCTACAATATGGTTGCATATTAGAATTAAATGTGAATCTTTTAACATTATCTTTGATTGGCCCTAACCCCTGAAATTGTTGTTGTGGAGTGAAACCAGTTATCCATATATTTCAAAAGCTCTAAATTTTATACAGAATTGAGATCCATTAGCCAAGGGACCAAAGCTGTCATCAATTTAGAATTAGCTCAAGGTTGCTAGTATTTCATAATTTTTATAATCTTTAATATACAACACATTTTTGGGGTGGAAATCGTTAATTCATCTAGATTTACTGAATGTTACTTTTAAAAATCTCCCTCCAAAATCTACTATGTGTTTGACTCATCTTATTTATTTACATCAGACTCTTTGTTACACGCTGGGTGAAGTTCCAAGTATTTAACAGCTGATAAAGTTCTATGGTGAAGAAAGAAGGAGCAATCCACTTTCTCCCTCTGTTCATAAGCAACACTGCTTTTCTTCTAATAGATTACAAAGATATATCAAAACAATTTGCCCATAAAGTGTACCTGAATGCTATAATGTTGGCATTTGGCCAAATTATATGGAGAAACTAAATATGGTTGAGAAAATTATTATTCTCCAACCTTGAAAACTTTACAGACTGTTGAACACTAAAATAGGGCAATATTTCTTTAAAATAGCTAACAACAGCAAGTAAAATTAAATAATATATCCTCCATCAGTTCTCAAGGAAAAATAAATCTACTTTGTCCATTTACCTCAAGGGAACAGTTTAATTATATTTCCACTAAAGCTGTCCTTTCCAAGCTTATAATATTTGACTCTCTATAAAGCCCAAACTCGGTTTCTTTTTGGAGTCCTAAAATATATGCATATGGATATAGGAGTCAATAATGTTTTTTAAAGTAATTCATGTTGTTGGTAGAATAATAATTAGTTCATTCTCAATGCTGTATAGCAGAGGTCAGTACTTCTTTTCTATAAAGGTCCAGATATTAAATTTTTATACTTTGTAGCCAGACAGGTTCTCTTATAATTAGTCAGCTGTTTTGTGGTAGCACAAAAGCAGCCTTAGGCCATATATAAACAGAAGGATGTGGCTGTGTTCTAATAAAACTTTATTTACAAAAACAGGAAGCAGGGCGGATTGGACCTGCTGGTTTTAGTTTGCTTACTGTCCATTCTCCTTGAAAGGGAACTGGAAAACCCCTAGAAGGCCTCCCTAAACTACCATGGCATTCATTTGACTGAGTGATGAGATATGTAGAGCCCAAAAAAACTGAGGCATGCACCACAGACAGGGACCAAACAGGAAGAAGTCATTCCTTTGAGGATTATCTTACCAGGGTCTAAATTGATTTTGAGGACAGGTAAGAAAGTAACATATTTATGCAGAGGGCACTGACTACTTATTAGCAGTATATAAAAAATTTTTATAAAAATTTGTGGAATATGGCAGAAGAGGCTTATTCATATTAACTATCCTATCTAATAAAGAAGGAAAATGCTAATTGACCCTCACACCATTGCAAAGATGGCGGCACCCACCGCCAATCAGGAGTGAATGTGCTAATTGACTGCCCCACCCTCTAATATGGTGGCACCCACAGCCAATAAGGAGGGAATATGCTAATTGACTGCCCCACCCTCAAAGATAGCAGCACCCGCAGCCACAAGATGGCGGCGCCCAGTCCCCTCAGCCCTGCCAGGGTGGGAAGTACACGGCAAGGCTGGGCCTGCCTCCAGACAACCCCAGTCCCCTCAGCCACCCAGCTGCCCAGGGCCGCCCAAGGTGAGGTAACCAGGGCTGGCCGAGGCTTGTGCTACCGGCAGTGGCAGCAGCAGAGGTGTGACGGAGCGTTGCCTTCCCCTGATCGCTGGGTCACCTCCTGCCCCTGAGGGCTCCCAGACTGTGAGAGGGGGCAGGCCAGGCTGAGGGACCCACCCCTCCAGTGCATGAATTTTCATGCACCGGGCCTCTAGTTACATTAAAAAAGAATAAAGATACCCCTAATACCTTTATAATTATCCAGTTACATAATAAATTTTATTGCCAGATTTGTTTGTAGATGTTGAATTAACATGAGCAAAAGAAAACTCTTCTATCATCAAATTGCTGAGTTTGAAATATTGGATTCTATAGAAGCAGCATGCCCATGGACCATGAATAATCTTCGCCTATCTGATGATTTAAGTTACTTCTGATTTACTTTGCAATTTACAGGGTCACCCTAATACACACTTGCAACATTTCTAACCATTTTTTAAAATATGTTTTATTAATTTTTCACAGAGAGGGAGAGGGATAGAGAGCTAGAAACATCGATGAGAGAGAAACATCGATCAGCTGCCTCCTGCACACCCCCTCCTGGGGATGTGCCTGCAATCAAGATACATGCCCTTGACAGGAATCGAACCCGGGACCCTTCAGTCTGTAGGCCAATGCTCTATCCACTGAGCCAAACTGGTTAGGGCTCTAACCATTTTTTTTAAGTCTTAATCATAGTTTTGCTTCATCTTGCAGGGGAAATCTTTATGGCCTTTTATAGTTACACTAGAGGCCCGTTGCAGGAAGATTCCTGCAATAGGGCTTCCTCGGACCTATTCCTGCAAGAATAGGGCTTCCTGAGGCCAGCATCTCTGCTGCCTTGCTCCCTCCTGTCTTCGCTGCCTCGCTCCCTCTCACCTCTGCAGCCTTGGCAACCTCCCTTCTCCACCGCTTTGCTTCCTCCCATGTCCTCTGCCTCGCTCCTGCCTGTCTCCGCTGCCTCGGCTCCCTCCCTTCTCCACCACCTGCTCCCTCCCGTCTCTGCTGCCTAGGCTCCCTCCCATCTCCACTGCCTCACTCCCTCACTTCTCTGCCACTTCTCTCCCTCCAGTCTCTGCTGCCTCGCTCCCTCCCATGTCTGCTGCCTCAGCTCCACTCCTGTCTCCGCTGCCTCAGCTCCACTTCTTTCTCCACTACCTCTGCTTTGTTCCCTTCTCCGCCGCTTCGCTCCCTTCTGCAGCGCTTGGCTTCCTTCTAGGCTGTCTTTAGCCTTCACTCCGCGCCTGCGTATGCAAATTAACCACCATCTTTGTTGGGTTAATTTGCATATCACTCTGATTGGCTGGTGGGCATAGTGGAGAGACGGTCAATTTGCATGTTTCTCTTTTATTAGTGTAGATATTATTTTAAATTTATTTTATGTTATAACTAGAGGCCCAATGCATGACATTCATGCACTTGGGGGTGGAGGGGTCCCCTCAGCCCGGTTATATAAGAAATCCTTAGTGCTGCTGGGGAGGCTGGAGAAGCTCCCACCACCCCACCGCCACTGCACTTGCCAGCCCTCAGTCTGGCTTGTGGCTGAGTGGCACCTCCCCTGTGGGAGCACACTGACCACCAGGGAGCAGTTCCTGTGTTGAGCGTCTGCCTCCTGGTGGTCAGTACACGTCATAGCTACCGGTCGTTCTGCCGTTTGGTTGATTTGCATATAACCCTTTTATTATATAGGATAATCTAAGTATAACACGGTCACAGTTTTTTTTTCTAAAATTTTTTAAATGATATGAAAATGTCTCTATTATAAAGATCAAAAACTTGAATAAATGTCCATTTCATAGTTACCTTTTAAGTACATCAAAGTATTGAAAGAAATGAAAAACACTGAGGAGAACTCATCATCTTCCTGTTTTGTGAATAAATTAGCAAGAGAATTATTCAAATTAATTTTCACAAATTAATATTGAATGATTAAAATGTTCCTTTTGTTAGAGTAAGCTATAAAGGCCTTCCTTTTAAACAATTATCACCTACTATATACTTAGATAGAGTTTTCTCTATTAATATAATTCCTGGGAAATATACTAAATCAATAGTAAAAAATTGCTTTGTGTTGCATGATGAATTATTTTCTTCTTTTAAAATAATTTTTAAATGTATACATTATACAAATGAATATAATGAGTTAATGGTTACCGTCAGTTGGCAATAAAAATAAATTCAATGTTACAAAGTGTAGGTAGGCAATACAGTAAAATATCACTAAAAGCAGGATGTAAAATTAATCCTTTACTCTAATGGCTATAAATTATAAAATATTTGAAGACATATAATTTTTCAATGCAATCATATTTATTAATAAACATACTGTGCTTTATTTATCTGCAATGTGATCTGCTAAAGTATTTGGGCAATTTTTATTGTCATAAATAGTTTAATAAATGTTAATCTAACATGTTTATAGAACTCAACTGCTAAATAAAATTTGTTAAATACATGGAGTAAATCCCAATATCAACCAGCCTTTCCTGTGGTTTTAGTTTCCTACTAGAAGACTGAATTAATGCTGCTTTACTACTTATTCAATTTTAATTCAGCTGTATCAACTATACTATCTTAAAGTTGCTCTGGTTCCCAAACATTATTCCTAAAGGTTTATAGACCCGATATTTTGAGTTGTGTAGCTCTTCACAAGTGCTTGTAACAAAAACATAGAACAGCACCTGAGATTAAATATTAGTTTGGTAGTTCAGTATCTAAGAATCTCAACTCGATTGCTGAGATATAGAGGAAAACAGTGCACTAGAAATGGTAACATCACAGGTGCCCCTGGATTTTCATTTCCTACTAAAGGAGTCACAGAGCATTTAGGAAGAGCTGTGTAAAGGTTAATGTACTATAATCCAACACCATATCTGAATTAAATTAATTAATTTATTTTTTTGTTTCATCCATATGTTGAAGCGCTTAATTTTTAATATGGTCTTCTAATAATGGAATAGGAAGCAAGCATTCTTCTGTTTATCTATGCATTTCAGAAATATTTATCTAAATGCACAAGTCCATGGATAAATATTTTTAACTCTATATTTAATTCTCAAAACAAGAATATAAACAAATGTCTGAAAAATATAATTTTGCTTTTCTCTTAATTTCATTATTTAAAGATTATATATGAACAAAAAAATCTGGTTAAAAAAATAGTTCTCACACTATATGACTCCAAGACTTCTATAAAGCTACAATAATCAAGATAGTGTATCATTAATAAACAAATGGACAAATAAACATATGTAATGGAAAATAATTTAGAAATATATCCATATATATTCTGCATGATTATTTAAGCAGTATTTTATATACACTTAGATAAATAACTCCAGCTCGTGCTAGAGAAGTACATGGTGTCATTTTAATCTTATATGCATGAAATAAAATCCCCAAAAATAAAAAATTTGGGGATATTCATGAAACTTTCTGTCTCTAAATTCTACTTAACACAACTGACATCACTGTATTTTCAACATTCTTAACTACTTCTGGGCATAAGTTTAAAATTTGCCTCCCTGACAAGATAAGCAACTTTAATTGGAAACAATGATGCTCACTTTGGTGATGAAAATATGAATTTGCTTGAGCTCAGAAAAACAGCAGTTTTACCACAGAAATTCATGAAGGTATTCTTTACTTTAAAAAGAGATAGCATGCATTTCAATATACTCTATAATTTGAGTAAATACATGTCTAATAAAGGATATGTGTGTAAATATGGAGTTTAATTTCATATTGCACTGCTCGATTGACTTTGAGTGTTCATGGGATCACCTGCTCAAAAATTTCTGATTAGCTCATGTGAGAGCTTTTGACCTATGAAATGTATTAAAGAAAAATTGGGTTGTATGGTACAAAGTGGCAGATTAATTGATAATCTGTTTTATATGTTTTATTTATTTTGCATTACTGAGAAAAATATTTCCAAAGTTCAGTAAATGTTCACAGAAATTAGAAATGGAATTTTGATGTTGCCTAATGACATAAGGACAGTTACCCTGGCACTTTTTCCTTAGCAGTGTGAAGATTATTCATACCTACTGTGAACTTCAAAGTTGCTATTTCCAGGATTCTTCATGTGGCTATAAGTCATCAAGTGTAAAGTATATTACATACAACCAACACCCCTCCACAAAATAACCTTAATAAGAAACAAATATATTAACAATTTCATTTTCCCTTTTTCTAAATTTTCTACTCAATTGCTTCTGTTTTAAACTTTGCAAATGGAGTTTTGGCTTTTTATGATGCAGAATTGAGAGGTAATGAGAGGAAGAGTATTAATAAAATGTGCTGGTATATTCTGTAGAGAAAAGTTGAGCAAGGAAAGATAAGCTAGAAATTCTTGACATAGGAGGTGTGGATGGCTCAAGTTGACAGGGGTGGGATGAAGTGTTGAGATTTCTGTGAGAACACAGTCTGTAACATAGATTTTCTAGACATTGGACAGTGAAAATCTTACATATTTGGAAAGAGAAAAAGAATTTGTGAGTTGAGATAAAGGGATTTTGTAAATCCCATGGATTACGTATTTGGTTCCCTGGGTCATAGAGCCCTTGGTATAACTGTTTGATAGGCCAAGGAATTGTTCATTTTCTCAGTGGCACTGCTTACACTGTCTTTGCATATCTGAACTTGTCAACCATTACTGAGCGAGCCTGTTTAAAGTCTGCTTTCTAATATCTCTGTTGGGAACAGAGAATGCCTGCATCTCAAACTCCAAAGGTGAAATAGAGGTTGTATCTACTGGTCATTACTGCCAATTGCCTAACTTATAAAAGAAGGAGATGAGTTTCCTCACAGACAGAGAAGAAAAGGTGTAGTCAAATCTGACTGTTCTAAACCAATGCTGTGAGTGGAAGGCAGTAGAAATTTTTGAATCACTGCTTAAATTTTTATAACTGTTGAAAGACAGTGACCTCATTAGCAGAGAGCTGGAATACCTATTCAGGTGAGATATGAAACTTGCTTTATATCTACTAAACTTAAGAAATTGAATATTGCTATGGTCAGATCACTTTAAGTAAAAAAAATAGTTTTTGAAAGTTTATATTTCAATAGTTTTTGAAAGTTTATATTTTTAATGGACTGTTAAATTATTTTTCCTATAAAAATTCACCAGTGAATAGTCTCAAAAAGTAATGCTCAAAGGAATAGATAACATGGCATTTTGAAAGAAAAGTAATTAAATAATGAATTAATAACAAGCATTAACTTTATAGAATTAGGAAGCTTCTTTGACTTTTTTTCAAGTGGCCGCACAGTAGGCAGACATTCAGACGGAGCGAGCCTACCAAAAGCAGCCCACCATCATTCAAAATAAGAAGAGGGTCCTGCTTGGAGAAACTGGCAAGGAGAAGCTACCTCGATACTACAAGAACATCGGCCTGGGATTCAAGGAGACCATTGAGGGCACCTACATTGACAAGAAATTCCCCTTTACTGTAATGTCTCCATCTGAGGGCTCATCTTGTCCAGCGCGGTGACCAAGATGAAGAGGCAGAGGACCACTGTCACCCACCGAGACCACCTCCACTACATACGGAAGTACAACCGCTTTGAGAAGCACCACAAGGACAGGTCAGTGCACCTGTCCCCTGCTTCAGAGATGTCCAGATCGGGTGACATTGTCACCCTGGGTGAGTGCCGCCCCAGAGCAAGACTGTGCGCCTCAACATGCTCAAGGTCACCAAGGCCCCCGGCACCAAGAAGCAGTTCCAGAAGTTCTGAGGCTGGATACCTGCCCCCCACCCCAACAAAATAAAGTGATTTTCTCAGTCACAAAATGAAATGAAATAAAATAAAATAAATAAAGTTCTTTGAATATTTCTTCTCTCTAGGAGATCCAAACATTTTATTTACTGACTTGTTTAAAAAATACTTACCAATCCTATATAATAAAAGGCTAATATGCAAATAGACTGAACAGCAGAATAAACAGTTGCTATGATATGTGCTGACCACCAGGGTGCGCGTGTGGAACATGGCGGGCATCTGCCACAGCAGGATGGCGGAGCAGGTGAGCAGGGGCACTAGACCAAGGCGGGGCACCAGTTGCTGTCATTGAGGCAAACCTCTGGTGGTTACTGAAAATTCTTTGCTCCTGTGTGCCGCGGTCCCGCACAGCACTTATACCTGCTGCCGGCACCGGCCCCACTCGCACCCACTGCCTGCGCCCGAGCTGCTGCTCACACCCACGCCAGCGCCCAGTGCTGGCCCCAATCGTTCGGTGCTGTCAGTGGGTGCAAGCAGCGGCTGCTGGCCCTGATCACCCTTCAGGGCTGCTCCACCTCCCCCTGCTTCTGACGGGCAATAGGGGCAGCAGCTGCCGCTTGCACCCACTGACAGTGCCGGCCCCAATTGCTCCGCACCATCAGCGGGTGTGAGCGCAGCTGGTGCTGTCAGTGCATGGGAGTTGTGGTGGAGGGAGCGGGGCTGCCGGAAGACTGGGGACCTGGGGCCATGGTGGGAGTGCGGAGGATGAGTCGAGACCCATCCCTATGCCCACCGCAGCCTCATAGCCCATAGTTCCTTTCAAGGTGCATGTATTTGTGCACTGGGCCCCTAGTTAATGTATAATAGCAAGGGGAAGGGAATTTCTTCCAATCTTTAATTTTTAAAGTTGCCCTAAATAATTATTTTAATCATTAACATAGTATATTTTGTTAGTTCCTATGAAGTCAAAGTCATTAACTTTGGGAACTTAGATTCAGAATTGTACCCTTAGACAACACTCCTGACATAAAGCAGTTGGAGAGAAATCCATTGTGCTAGAAACAACTCTGATGCAGATATACCAGAGATATAACATTGGCTTTGTCTCATTTAGTTTGGTCTATTCATTCACTGTCATCCGAGTGACTACCAAAACATAGTATTTAGTTGTTTTCAGAGGAGACATATAGATTTTGAACCACTCAATAAAATGGGGATATCATATTAGCCTAATTTTCAAGGCTAGTAAAAATGAAAATATAATAAAAACCTCCATTTATAAAACTCTAAAAGCACAGGTTTTTTGAAAATGGTCAACAGAAATAATTCTCTTTTTGCTGAAAGGAATATAAAGTACAGCAAACAAACCCGTGTTCTTAGTGCATTCAAATAGCATGAACACTCCGGCTCATTAGATGTCCTATATTCAGCAAATTAATTGGGACAACTATTTCAGAAAAGAAGTAACAGTATGTTGAAAATTATTTTATTTCCTTTTAGTTCTGCTTCAAAGACACACACTGATAAAAAGGTGTTCCAAAAACAAGGTGGTTAATTACTAAGGTTGTTCTGCTCCAAAATCACAGTGAAACTACAATTACTCTAAGAGCAAAAAGAATAGTTACTTCAGTTGCCAGTTCTAAACCTGCATCAACAGGAAAGTTTGATGAGTATTAAACAGACTGTAACTTCACTGACTTCTCTAATTATTCTGTTTATTTGGGAAAGGAAGGTAATGGTCATAAAAATGTATGCCTAGTCATATTGGCTCAGCTGACAAATTGCTACTAATGTAATTTGTAGACTAAAACAATTTTATAAATGTACTTGGTCCTAAAAAAAAAAGTCTTCGTTGTAGCTCCCAAACTTCAATACCATTCTAAAGGAAAACAAGGCTGTCTTCTTGGGAGAAAATATGGTTATAGTGAGTCAATTTTCAAGGTGCTCATCACGTTCTCGGACAGACTGTACTGCACACTTTCTTCTTTATTTTTTCATGGTAAATCAGAAGTTTACTGAAGTAGAAGGTTGGGGGAAAACAATTACTTTGTGAAAGGAAACCAAGGCCTGCACCTAGAGGCCCACACTGAAGATCAGTGTCTCTCTGGACTCCATTTGGGGCATTCCATCTGCTGCTTGGGCTCTGGCTCAGGACATTCTTTTGGGTGACCGGGCTTGACATCCCCCAGGGCCCTTTTTAGACACCCCTCTAGACTCCAAATAAGGTCGTCCATCACCTGACCAGAAGTGTAATCAGATACTTGCCAAAAAATCAGAACTTCTGAATATTTTCTCTACGATATGTACCATATGGAGAAAAATGTCACAATATGACATTCTCTCTCATCATAAAGACAGAAAAATGTCAAACAGCAAACGAACACATATCATTGAGAAAGTGTCTGACAACAACTTGTAGACTCTACAACTCCTCATTATGTTACTACATTTTACTATTATTTGGAGCCTTTAGTTTATTTACATCTATTGTATCTGTTTGGTGGAACTGTTATGTTAAATGGTCTGCTACTGCACTTATCTTTGCAATGCCATAGTAATTGATGTCCGGTCAAACAGCTTGAAATCTGCCATGGTAGAACATCCACATCACAAAAATTAACAAATGGTGCAAATCAGGGCTTAATTTTTTGTGTTGTTGGGTTGTCCAGACCTTAAAGCAGATTAAACTTCAGTGTGTCATGTCTATAACTTTTGTGTTGTAGATATCACAAACTTTAAAGAAAATGTTCTGCCAATATTCAAAAAACTATTATTTAATTCAGCAAAGAGTGCATTTTTACTTGCAGGCGTATTTGTGAGTCCTTTGGAGGACCCTATGTGGGACTCCACTCTGCAGTTATTGATGTAGAAGATTCTGCTGGAACTCGTCTCTGAAGGCCCACCTCAGTTCTATACAAACTGAAATCTCTCTGCCAAATCAGACCCCCTTTCTTCTAGCTGTTTCATTTTATTGATTGAAGAACAAGAACTGTGATGATGATGGGACTGATTCTAGCACCTTTCAAAGAGACCCACTTTGTAAGTGGCTGAGCCCCAAAATTAGAGACTCTCCAAACACTGACTTTAGCTGCTGAGCACTTTTTCACTCAACATTGGGCCTTGGTCATAATTCTGATATAATTGAGGGAAAAATGCTCTGGATATAAAGTATGCTAGAACAATAATTTGATTTCAACTCTGTTTGTGTTTTTGACTGGTATTTATTGATCTCCTCCATCCCTTAACGTTATTTAGCATTTAAAAATCTCTCATAAAATATAGTTGCTGTTATTTACTAATCAAAATTTATATGTTTCATCTGATATACCATATACTAACATAGAGAATACAAAATCAACAATGAGTAAGATAGAGAGATACTGTCCTTGTTTTACAGTATTTTTCTCTACAATTCTAGAGACCATGAAATTAACTTGGGGTTAGCATTGTCTCAGAGAGTGCTAGTATTGAATAGCAAAATTATAATGAAAGTTTTTTTTAACAGAGCATTAAAATGATGTTTACAGCCAACTTAATCCTTCAGTCCAAGGATAAATGCAAATCTAATTTTATTAATTGTAATTCTCACAGTATTACTATTTAAAAAGGTCTATCTTATTTAAATATGATCAAAATGCAAAACTCAAGCTCTCCTTAATAATTAGCACTCTCCATCCTATCATTTATGTAGCAAATCAAATGTAGTTTATCTCTCTGTACTCTGTTAACATAAACTGATAAAGTATTTCTGAAGAATATACATTTTCAGGAATGTTAAATCATTGCACTAATGTTGTACTGTAAACTGAATTCTGAAGCAGGGCAAAACAAATCTGTATTACATCCTTCATAAGTAAGAAAAAGGCACAGTGGTAAAAGAGCAAAGTGCATACAGGGGAGTTTTCTAAACAATGCTGGAAGTATGAGCAATTGTGGGACAGTAAGAAGCTTGTTGTTACTCTGAATATAATGTAATCAAGAACATGTTGAACAGAATCAGGCAGATTGGAATTTTTATCCAGTGATAGTTCATGCAGAACTGAGCACTGCTTAAGGCATCTGGAGTCCAAGCATCCTTATTTTAAATGTAGGAATCATTATATTTGTGTTATGCAACCCAACAGGATTTTCTGAGGATCCAATGCACAAATTTATATAGAATGCCACTATAAAAAATATTGCATGTGGAGAAAGGGTGGAATTGTAAATAGGTATAGTCACAATGGACAGCAGTATGTAGATTCCTCAAAAAATGAAAAATAGAACTGCCATATAACTGCAGTCCAGCAATTCCACTTTGGGGTATTTATCCTAAGAAACAAAGCACTAATCTGAAAACACTATATGCACCTCTGTATTCACTGCAACATAACTTACAATATCCAAGAAGTGGAAGTAACCTAAGTGTCCGTTGATAAACATATGGATAAAGAATATGTGGCACATATATGCAATGGAATCTTACTCATCCATGAAAAAGAATGAAATCTTGCTATTTACAACAACACAGATAGGCCTAGAGGGAATTATATTAAGTGACATACATCAGATGGAGAAAGAAAAACACCATATGATTGCATTTGTGTGTAAAATCTAAATAACAAACAAACAAAATAGAAATCAATTCATTACTACAGAGAGAAAAATGATAGTTGCCAGGTGGGAGACGACCTTGGGGGATGGGTGAAAGGACAAATGGGATTAAGAAATACAAATTACCAGTTACAAAAACAGTCATGGGAATGTTAAGTACAGCATAGGAAATATAGTCAGTAATATTGTAATAACTATGTAAGAGTTCAGTTGGGTACTGATTTATCAGGGTGATCACTTTGCAAGTTGTATAAATGTCTAATAATGATCTTATACATCAGAAACTAATATAATATTATACATCAACTATAACTAAAATAAATATAAAAAATTTATGCAGGGCAAAGTATTATCGTGTGGAATTTTTTGGCATTTATTACATGGACAACATGAGCTAAATACTTATGTATTTAATTTATTTAGATTATCAGTTGGATATAACTGCTATAATGAAATCATTTAACTTTAAGCGAACTATCTTAAATATTCTGTGAAATGTAAAGAAGGCATAGCTTTAATCACTGCAACACAATAATGTGGATGTCAAGGACCTTAGCTCCTGGCGCGTCTTGAAAATTTCCAGGAGTCAAAAAGTACTTTTTTCCTGCTAAAATTCCAATCAATGTGTCCACTTAAAACAATATTCCATTTGTTACCTCATGCAAGCCACTTGAGAAGACAACTGCAGGGAGATGTGCCATCATTAAACATCTCTCTCTGTGAAGGCAGATTCTGCATGTATTACTTCAATAATGCATGCTAAGTCTGATCCAGAACGCACCCGAATGCAGAACAGAAATAATCTTTAGAGTGTTTTGCTGACAGACTTGGATTTCTTTCCCAAGAAAAGAATGCTTTTCAGGCCTAAAGATGGCCTGTATATTTTGAAATACTAATGAAGTTTGTTATTGGTTGATATTTATGATTCATGCAATTTCTGGTTTGGCAATTCAGTACTGTTTTTTCTCAAACTATGAAAAAATCCTGCACCAAATGTCTTTGCTTTTTGTTTTATTTTGTTTTGTTTGTTTTTAATTGAGGTTTAATTACAGAGTGCAGAAGTTGGAAGTGTATACTTAAAAATGTATACACCCACACATAAGCAACATCTGAATTATATATAGGACATCTTTTTGTCTAAAAAGTTTCCTCCCAACTATATAGAGTCACTTTACATTTCTCTTATAATGAGCAATATTGAGCATCTTTAAATAATTACAGAGCAATTTGCATTTACTTTGAGTTGTTGATTTATCTGTTTTACCCGATTCTTTTCTATTACGTTATTGTTTTTGCATCTCACAGATTGGAGATCTTTATATATTAATTGTATTGGCCTTTTGTTATTGTATTTTCCCAATGTGTTCACACTTTCTTTTTTGCCTATGGTATTACTTTTTTCACGCAGTTCATGATATTGTAGTAAACTTATTTATGTTTTCTATTATTAACTTGGGTTCCATCATAGTAATAAAAGATTTCTCCACTTTTGTCCCATATATGTTTTCTTTTAGATTTTGCATGATTTTACATTTAAATGTTTGACCAATTTGCATTCCAAAATGTTAGTTATTTTATATATAACACTAGGATGTTAAGTTGACGTATAGAAGATATATACATTGCATTTGTCATGAAAACCCAATTTTCCACTCTAGAACAAAAACAAGGTTATTATGTCCTTGATTTTTTTATAATGAAAATGGAAGAACATGGGCATTAGAGATTATATAGGATATAATCTGTTCAAACTAAACCCCCATTTCCCCAACATTGACTAAAGACCATAAGCCTCAGTGAACATTTCGAGTGATGTGGAAATGCTATTTCAAAAAGATCATATTCTACTGTTGGAATTATTACATAATTATTACTTCAGTGAGACAAAGTTATTTGTAGTTCTCATCTTTTGGTTCTAGGTTTTGTTTATCCATAATGTCACACACAAAAATCCTACCATTTAAGTGACAAACTAACAAAAATTTCAATATCAGCTGGTAAATATTTCATAATGCCTTCTTTTCCAAGGTATCTTTCCCAATTAATACAACTTCTCAAACATATTATCTCTAGTCCCTCACCATTCTGGTTATTCTAACCTTGCACATTTTGTTTACAAATGTGCCCCTTTTAATATGTTGCTACATTTAAGCCTAACTCACTGTAATTTTTACTTTTATTGTACTTCCATTAATTAACATTGCCTAAAAGTTTATTTGGATTTCTCATACTGTGGTCTTTTTGTTATACCTAATTTACTCTGTCATCTCTTAATGGATTATGGATTATTCAGAATTTCTACTTATGTTTTTGAAAATATATGCATAAATTTTAATTATCTGGCAAACTCATTTAAACAATTTCTTGGTTTAATTGTGCTAGAGTTGATACCCTATGGTCCATGCTTCAATTTCAGGGCTTTAGCTCGCTTTTGTAAAATTGTTAGAAGCTTTAATAAATAAATGTACTCCACTAGAATCAGAATCTGATCTTCATTCAAATACTTTATTTAAATATTTGCCTTTGGAACATACAGAATAATTCTATACTTTTTTATATTACTGTCCTAAATATTTAAAATATACTTTCAAGATGTAATTTGAATATAAAACATTAAAATGAGATGAAATATTAGACTAAAACTTACTAAGATAGGATCTTAGTTTACCTACTTCCCTCGGAAATAGATTCTTGTCATGGTATTTTATTTGAATTTCATACCATCTTATGTTGTGCTCATATATTTTTACTTATTTAAATAGTTAACCAAATAATTTTAACTGCCTTTTAAATGACTGATTACAAGTTGATATAAATAATTTTATGTTCGTGACATTTTGCTTAATATAGCAGCAAATATCTTTATTTTCAATTTACATAGTCTTCTAACTATTAGCCTATTTCTATTCATTATTCTTTTTAAATTTCCCTGATGCAGACTATATATATCTTTGGGATGTGCTTTGGTTATGAATGTAATCAGTGTTCTTATGAAAGATTGCACAGTGATCCCTAGTCATTTCCACCATGTGAGGTCATAGCAAGGAGGCAACTGCAATGAACCAGGAAGAGGGTCCTCACCGGAACACGACCAGACCGGTGCCATGATCTTGGACTGGGCCAGAGTTTCACACTATAAAGTAAAGGTGTTTCAGTAATTTTTGCAGTATCTAGCACTCCTAAAATTTTATATCTCTTGTGTTATAGTAACTATTTTGACTTAATCTTTAGAGTATGAAAATGCATTGTACATTTATATTTTTAGGACACAAAGATAAGTGCTTGAAATTTACCATATTTTCCCAAATATTTTCTTATGATGAATCAAATAGTTCATTAACTGGTGTAAAGTGGTATATTCAAATTTTCTCAAATTCTTTAGACAAATCAAATATATTAAATTAAGAAGTTTTTTTTATTCCAAACTATTAATACATTGAGTCTCATGCTCACCTAATGTCTAATCCTATCTAATAAAGAGGGAATATGCTAATTGACCTTCATGCTATCACAAAGATGGCAGAGCCCACAGCCAATAAGGAGGGAATATGCTAATTGACTGCCACCCCCTCAAAGACGGCAGCGCCCACAGCCACAAGATGGCCAGCAGGAGAGGGCAGTTGTGGGCAATCAGGCCAGCAGGGGAGAGCCGTTAGGGGTGACCAAGCCATCAGGGGAGGTCAGTAGGGGATGACCAGGCCTGTAGGGGAGGGCAGTTAGGGGTGACTGGGCCAGCAGGGGAGGGCAATTGGGGTGGACCAGGGTGAACTGGCCAGCAAGGGAGGGCAGTTGGGATGACCAAGCCATCAGGGGAGGTCAGTAGGGGACGACCAGGCCTGTAGGGGAGGGCAGTTAGGGGTGACCAGGTCAGCAGGGGAGGGCAATTGGGGTGGACCAGGGTGAACTGGCCAGCAAGGGAGGGCAGTTGGGGGCGATCAGGCTGGCAGGGGAGGACAGATGGGGGTGATCAGGCTGGCAGGGGAGAGTTTAGGCATCGATCAGGCTGGCAGAGGAGTGGTTAGGGGGTGATCAGGCTGTCAGGCAGAAGCGGTTAGGGGCAATCAGGCAGGCAGGCAGGCAGGCAAGTGGTTGGGGAGACAGCAGTCCTGGATTATGAGATGGATGTCCGACAGCCCACAGGGATCAGGCCTAAACTGGCAATCGGACATCCCCCGAGGGGTCCCAGATTAGAGAGGGTGAAGGCTGGGCTGAGGGAAACTGCCCCCCCCCCATGCATGAATTTCATGCACCGGGCCTCTAGTAGAAGTTATAAAGATAAAAAACCTCTTTGTTAAAACAGAGTCAAGTAATTAACAAGGAATAAACAAAATCTAAATTCTGTAGCTTTGGCACAGAACATACCCTCATTAAATTACATCTTTCATAAATATTCTTTTGGCTGTGAAATACTAAATTTTAAGATGGGAAGAGATAGTTTTTTCTTTAGTTAAATAAGTTATTTATTTTCTTGTTCCTGAGCCATAAAGAGATTTCATTTGTGTTATAACATCTGTATAATAGTGAGTAAAAACACTCCCTCCTTCCAAATAATTACTTTTATTGAAAGAGTCCAAAATCTCTGGTCCCTGAACTATAAGTTGTTAAAGTTTCAAAACAAATTTAGTATTGATAGTGAATTTTTTCATCTATGTTCCTGATACCTGTGTCCTATGGATGAATTATTGGATATCTTTGAATTTAGTTTCATCACATGTAAAATAAAGATAACTTTTATACCAAAATGAATGTTAAATATATAATAAATTATTAAGAAGCATAATAAATGTAAGATATTTATATAATCTATAATTTTGATGTCAATATCAGTACTTTAACAATTTTAGTTGAAGTTAATTAACATAATTAAAGTCTGACTCTTTTTATATCAATCAGAGAATATGCTCAAAAGTTAAAATGAATTAGAAGAATTGTTATTTGTATTTTCTGTGCTACTCTTTTGCTAAATAAAACTGATTATATCAGAGCCAATAATCCCAACAATTAAGAAAATACTATTTATCTTATTGGATATTTTTTCTTATTCAACATGCTTGAAAATATCTATTTACACAGTGACTTTTTTATTTTTACTAGCAAGTTAGAAATTACTATAAAGTAAGAAATAATTAAAATACATTAAATATTTGAACTTATCCTCTATTACTTTGATTGTCAAAGGAAAGGAGATTTTAGTTACTAATTCCTTTGAAAATGCGTTGAATTGAGATTATATACACACTATATTTATACTTTTTTCTATTTTTTTAATATCTTGTTGATGTGCTTAAGTATTATTCTGCTTCCCCTTTCTTTTCTCGGATTCATATTACTTACAATGCCTGTCTTAGGATATTAGAGTAGACTTGACAGTTGTTTATTTATTAGTTGTCAAATGTTATAAAGAAAGTAAAAGTGACTTGAGGTTGCCTTTTATTTATTAAATATTTTTATAGACACTTTTATCTATCTATCTTAACAATATCCATCCCTAGTTCGTCCTTGAAAATAGAATCTTGATTTAGTTTTATAGTGGCAAAACAAATGCAAACCAAACATAGTTGTCACACCCTGGTTTCTCAGTTTCCCCATACAGAAGGTGGACTTGAGGTATGGTTTTGCCAAAAGAGAACAAATGAAAGTAGTAGTAGTCATCAAGAAAATCATTATATTCCTTAGAAAATAGGGAAGACACACTAGCATCACTCCCTGTTATTTACTTCTTTCTCTAACACTGATGATTCTATAGTGACTGAGGCTGCAGCAGACATCTTGTAGTCATGGGGGAAGGCCAAACTAGTCACAGAAACGTTGGTGCTATAGACACCAGTAACCTCTTACTATGAACCATGTAAGAAAAATATATTGTGCTCCTTTTTTAAACTTTGTTCTTGCTAATGTGCAGAAGGAGATGCTCCATTTGTTAGGAAAATATTCCACTGTCTAATACAGAGAACCTGATTGACAATGGCTTAAACAAGTGTTTGTTTATCCTCACATGACCAAAAGTCATTAAAGAAAGGAAGTTGCTACTTTTTTAGCTGGCTCCTCAAAAATACTACCAGGGACCCAATATTAGCTTTCAGGGTTTAACATATATTAATTTGATGTTTACTAGTTTTTGCTTCCCTAACTCTTCAAAACAGAAATACCACATATTAAAAAAAATAAGTTTTATTTCTTTATCTCCAGAGGACATTTTGAAAATAAACAGATTAGTAATATTTTATTACCCTAACCTTAAATAGTTATTAAGAAAAAAGAAAATTAACACCAGTTCTGGCATATTTACATAGTTAATTAGCCAATGATGTTAAATAATTATATATACATTCTAAGCAATTTAAAAATATCTGTTTATGGGGGATAGTAATGCCAAGATAGTGGAGGCTACTCAAGAGATGAATTCAAATTTCTTCCACTGCTGAATGAATAAACCATTGAGTTGCATTATATTAATAAGCTACCATAACTCAAAATTACCCATGTTCTTCATACTCTTTCAACAGAAGTCAGTGAAGTGCAGTGACATTTTCTCCCAAAGTCCTTTCTATAAGCACTAGGGGACCAGTGCACGAATTTGTGCACCTTGAAAGGAACTGTGGGCCAGGAGGCTGTGGTGAGCACAGAGACGGGTCTTGGCCCATCCTCCACACCCCTGCCTGGTCCCTCCTGCCATGGCCCCAGGTCCCCCATCTGCCAGCAGCCCCACTCCTGCCACTGCTGCTCCCATGCACTGACAGCTCCAGTCCAGCTCGCACCTGCTGATGGCACGGAGCTATTGGGGCCGGTGCCAGCAGAATGTGCGAGCGGGGCCAGCACCATCAGCAGATGCAAGCAGCAGCTTCTGCCCTGATCACCCCTCAGGAGCAGTGGGGTAGAGGGAGATGGAGAAGCCCTCAGGGGTGGTCGGGGCCGGCAGCTACCAGTTGCACCTGGTGACAGCACCAAGCGATTGGGGCTGGTGCCGGGTGCAGGCACAGGTGTGAGTGGGGCTGGTGCCAGCAGCGGGTGCAAACACCTAGCGGGACCAGGGCACATGGGAGCAAAGAATTTTCAGTAACCACCAGAGGCTCGCCTCGATGACAGTCACTGACGCCCTGCCTTGGTCTGGCACCCCCATTCACCTGCTCCACCATCCCATCATGGCCGACTTCCACCATGTTCCATGCTCTGCCGCCTGCTGCCGTTGCCTTCCATGTTTTGTGCGCACCCCCTGGTGGTCAGCGCATATCATAGCAACCGGTTGTTCGGTTGTTCTACCATTTGGTCTATTTGCGTATTAGGGTTATATGTATATATATATATGTATATATATATATATATAATCTCATAATAGTGACTGGTTTTATAAATTATTCATCTAAACATTTGTATTAATGTTCTGAACTCATACTGAAAAACAAGAATAAACTGCTGAAAAATATAGTAGCACTAGCATATTTATAAACCAAGATCTTAATATAATGTAGTGTTTCAAGATTTTCATACTTTTAGAAGAGAGGTTGCAAAGGTATTTGTTGTAATTCAAAATGGTAATGATATAACAAATCATGAAAATATTTAAAAATTGTTATTATGTAGGTAATTGTTATTGTGATTAAGTGGGTCTAGAACAGTGATGGCAAACCTTTTGAGCTCGACGTGCCAGCATTTTGAAAAACCCTAACTTAACTCTGGTGCCGTGTCACATATAGAAATTTTTTGATATTTGCAACCATAGTAAAACAGACTTATATTTTTGATATTTATTTTATATATTTAAATGCCATTTAACAAAGAAAAATCAACAACAAAAAATGAGTTTGCGTGTCACCTCTGACACGCGTGTCATAGGTTCACCATCACTGGTCTAGAAGCTAAACATCATATATATCCTGAATTATTTCTGTCTTATCAGTAGGATAAGGCTAACCCTGAACTCAACCAAAATAATTACATACATTTGAAATAAATTATGTATCATGAATCATATTTTTATAATTCTTACTAAAAGAAATAATTAAAAGTGTATGTTTGACAGAAAGATTATGTTACGGGCTGAATTGTGTTCCCCGCCCCCTTCACCACCCCCCCCCCAATTTTGTTTTAGAGTCTTGCAGTATCTCACAATGTGACTCTATTTTGAGATAGTCTCAAAGAGATGATACAGTTAAAATGAGATGATTAAAGTGGGCCTTAATCTAATATGATTGATGTCCTCATAAGAAAAGGAAATTAGGACATAGAGATGTTCAAAGGGAAGACCATGTACATATACAGAGAGAAGACCCTATCTACAAGCTGGAAAGAGTGGTCGCAGAAGAAATCAACATGGTTGACAGCTTGATCTCAGACATCTAGCATCCAGAATTGTGAGAAATAAAATTCTGTTGTTTATGCCAACCAGTCTGCAGTAATATTTTGTTGTAGCAGTCCTAGAAAACTAATATAGATAGCAAAAATAAGATTTTTAAATAAGTCAAGTAGAAAGATAGTTACCATTTTGGTAATATGCATTTCTACCCAAAAGCCATTTCTGTCCTTGACTTTAATCTGTTAAAATGTTATTGTCAACCAGAACTCAATTCTAGGCCCAATATTGACATAAAATTTAACTTTGCACTAGCTAAATGTTTGTTGAGGAAACATATACATAAAATATGGATCAATTGTGCAAGATTTGAACATTTTTTCGCCTTTATTTCCAATATTCAGATTATAAGTTACTGAACATTTCAGTCTTTATATTTGCAAGCTATGATTCTTTTTTGGTATTATTTTCTAGGTCTATATGTACTTTCTCACAGTGAATGTCTTATGAAAAGTGACTTTATAACATCTGTGGAACACTATAAGATTATTATTTCTAAAATTCATAATTTGACTTGTTTATACTAGAAAAATACCATCTTTCTTTTCTTCTGAAATTTTGAATATTTATGAGTAAATGGCATTTTAAGTTCTTTTTTATACAGCAAGGCAAAATGAGGAATTTAAAGGCAAATAACATACAAATTATAAGATTGAAGATGATAGCAGCACTAGTTAGACAGAAAAGGGGAAATCATAGAAGCATAGCATCATTAAATCACCTAAATTCCAAAGTCTGTAACCTTACAGATTTCCTTAACCCCATTGGATGTTATTTTACCCTCCTGCTTAGGAGATGTAGGCGAAATGAGGTAGCTGTAAAAGCCTGGGGGTTATGAAATCTGTGTTGCTGAAACACAGGTTATATATGCATTAGATTTACTTATTTTATTATCTTTTTCCATAAATAAATATCCTGCTTTAGGCAGCCCAATCTGTTCATTATTTCCATAGAGTTCTATGCATATTGCCAACAACACAGGGTCTTAAATTATAATCCATCCCACTCTCTATCATCTGTCTAAATGCTATTGACCTTCAAGGCTCTGCTAAAGCCTTGTTTCTTCTCAAAGCTACCCAGATCATATTAAGATCATGTAGATTTTCACTCCTCTGGCCATTCAACCCTCAGAATCTCTATACCATAAAGAGTCTCTATACCATACCACCTTCTTAGTGCAGCAGCAGAATTGAAGTGGCAGCAACCCATGTTATGACCTTGGTCTCCAGTTCGAGACAGAGCAGAACTGACCTTATTCACAGGTTACGGTAAAAGTCTGTTTTGATCTGTCTGGGTGGATACCTGAAGGACCTACACAAGGTGTTTATCTCTGCTTTGTATAATTCAAAAGTCAGACTAGAAAAGTGGTGGGCATTGCTCAAAAGTACTGCAAATTGAACTAACAAACAATAGACTTATAGGAAAAAGACACAAATATTACATGATAACAAGTATATGTAGAATCTAAAAAGTGGAACTCATAGTGACAGAGAATAATGGTGATTACTAGGAGCTGAGGAGTGGGAGGTGGTAAAGGAAATGGGGAGGTGTTGGTCAAAGAGTACAAACTTCCAGAAAATGAATAATTCTGGGGATCTAATGTACACCATGGCAATTATAATTGACAATGTTGTATTATATATGTTATTTTATGTAAATAAATGCAATAGACACTATTGTTAAAAATATAAACCATGCAAAAGTAAATAAATGAGCCTTGTCTTTATCTCGTGTCAGTAGAGAGCTTGAGGTTCTTCACTCTGGCATTTACAATGAAACCAACACAAAACAAACAAATTACGGCTGTTTTTAACCTGTTATAGAGCTAAGATCACAGAGCAAGAAGAGTTCCAAAATCTAGTTAAGAGATAGCAAACTGCAGGAGAGAGAAGTGAGCACTGGCTTACTTGATGTAAATGCAAATGGGTACTTGCAACAGGAGTTTGGCATGAATAACTGACAAATTGTCGAAGGCTGCATTTGGACTCATGGAATATGGTGATGCCTTTGGAGGTCACACATACTGGAGTACTTCCCACACTGTAAAAGGCACGTATCAATAAATCTTACTAGTTTCTCACAGAAAAGGTCAGAATGAGCCCTAAGAAAGTTGTCCTTGTAGTTCAATGGAGGAGGGAGCAGTTATTTAAGATGGGCAGGAAACTCCACCTGGACCCTTCACCTCTATATCCACTATGGAACAAAGACCTTACTCTGTAGCAGAGGTGGGCAAAATATATCCCCGTCTTTAGGGCACTGGAGACATTTTATTGCATCTCATAGTTAGAAAAGATGGAAAAAACAATGGAAGACATTTTTCAAGAATTAATGACAAACATCAAACCGCAAATCCATAAATCCCAGAAAACAATCAGTGTAAACCACTGTAATTAAAAAATAATTGGCATATTATGTTGAAACTGCTGGAAATGTTAGATAAATATCATAGAGGCAGAGAAACAAAAAAACACATAACATATAGGTAAAATATATATCAATTATAGGAGATTTTTTTGTCTGAAACTGCACAAACCTGAATATTATAAATCTAAAAAAAAAATGTGCAGAATCTGTAAATGAAAACTAAACAAACAAACAAGCAAAACCCTTTGATGGAAGAAACTGAAGATCTAAATACATGAAGAAATAACTATGATCTTAGATTGAAAGACTCAATACTGTAAAAATGTCAGTTAATTCTTCCCCAAATAATCCATGGATTAAATGAAATCTCAATCAAAACTCAATCAGGCTTTTTTGGAGATTTCAATAATAATATTTTCAAAACCATGTTAGAAAGCAAAGAACTAAAATAAAAATATTTATGAAAAAGAAATCTTGAGAATCATATTAATACAAATAAATATTGGAATATAAATAATGAGGGGAAAGAAACAATTATCCATTATAGAATAATTGACAGAAATAGAAAATCACTATGAAAATCCCACTTTAGTAATTTCTACAAGCACTGTCTATTGGAGAATGTTAAATTAGTGGGTAGAAGTTTAAGCAGAATGAGAATATTTGCATAGCCTCAAATACCTTCCCCCAAATATTTATAAAGTAATTATGAAGGGGAAATAGTAACAAGGGAGAATCATTGCTGACTCTGCCTAAATGTAATGATCAAGTTAACATTACCAGTAACACACATCTAAAATTAAGATATGATGGGCTGACAGGGCATGTTTATAATTTATAACTATATCTGATAATAAAAAAACCCACAGAAAAACAAAGTATTCTATAAAATAACTGACCCAAATTCTTCAGAAGGGGCCAGGTCATGAAAGATAAGGAAAACTATTTCACAGATGGAAAAGACAAAGGAGGCATGACAACTAAATATACTGTGGAATCATGCATAGATTTATTTAGAACAGAAAATGAAATGATAGGGAAAACTGGTAACATTTGAATAAATTCTTTACTTTAGCTAATAGTATGTTACCAGGATTAATTTCTTTGTTTAGATAATGATCTTATGTTTATGTGAGATGTTAATATTAGGGGATAGTTGGATAAAGGGTTTATAGGGATTCTCTGTATTTTTTTTATAAAGTTCTATAAATCTAAAATTAGCTCAAAATAAACATTTGGATGAGGTTGAAATCTAAACTACAAAAAAGTCAATGAATAGGAAAATAATGTTTTCCTCACCATCCCGTATTTAACATTTCATAAGAAAAATAGATATACATAATTATATCCTACTAGAGGCCCGGTACATGAAATTCATGCATGGGGAGGGTCCCTAGGCCTGGCCAGTGATCAGGGCCGATCTGGGCCTTCCTTCCCCAGCTGCTGGCTGCTGGCCAGGGATTTCCTTCATTCCATGCCACCCCCTTAGTGGTCAGTGCCCGTCATAGCGAGCAGTCCAACTCCCAGTCTCCCAAACTCCGGAGGGGACACTTTTATATATATATAGAAGATTATTTATATATTTTTCTGTGCATTGTTATTTTTATTTATCAAAATATTATTATTTTGTGACTATCAGAAAACATACTGATATAATGCATTTATTTAGGGTTAAATTTCTATCACCATGACACCAGACAATTTCAATATGAAATCAGTGAATTTAAAGCCTATCCATAAATTCCTTGACCCTTTCCCATAAAGACATTTAGACCATGTCCATTCCCCTGAATTTGAATGAGTTTTAATGACTGTCTACTCAAATCATATGTTGTGGAAATGATTCTGAGTAACTTTTGAGGCTATGTTAGAATATAACATGTACCTCTGGGAGCCTCAGTTACAATACAAGATAACCAGTGACTATATGACCATTGTATCAATAGACAACAGGAAGTCACCACATAGAGAAAGAGAGAGAGAAAGAGAGATACCCAATAATTCTAGCTGTTTTTGCGCTCAGATGTTTGACTCAGCTAGTGCAAGACATGTGACAAAAGAAGCCTTCTGGAGGACCAAAGGCACATGTGACTGCAACTGTATGAGTTAACCAATGAGAATTGCCCAGTTGAGCCTAGGCAACTTCCAGATTCATGAGCAAAGTAAGTGATAGTTACTGTTTTAAGAAACTGTTTGGGGTCACTTTGTTTTGCAACCATAAAAAACTGCAAGAATGAATTTATTTAGAATCATCCTTAGTATTATTACTGCATTTGAATACATGACTTTTTGTTCCAATTAAGTTAATAGCCTTAAATCTTAGACTCCTTGTAGTGACAGTGTTTCTTGGATATGTTCTCTGCATTTTATTCTGAGATGATCTTTCTGTGTCTCAGAACCTTTTAACAACTACGTTTGTCAAAACTCTTATCTTTCCTCATGAATTCAGTTGAGTTCCTTAAAGTAAATGGAAAACAGTTTTGCATGAAACATCTTCCTGGAGTTGTTCATTTGCAAGGGTGTATTTTGACAGAAGAAACTTGAGCTGTGATGTTCAAATCAATACTATGCTCTCTACATTTTAAAAAGCAGGGAAGCTCTAATCAAATACTTAGAAAACTACAGTTTATTATCTTCATTTCTTGGTAATCCTTTCCCTTTTAAAACTTACACAAAGTTTGTAGTATCTAATTATTTTGAGCCATAGAAACATTGGAGACCATATTACCAGATTTTACTTTGGTCTTACTACTGATTCACTATAAGAAACTGGAAAAATTGTAACATGTAGGACATAAAATAGCACATGTGAGAAATATTTTCTTCATGTATATCATGTGCTCATCTCTCCAATATAGCCTCTGAGTACTTATGTGAAATGCTTTTAGAAATGCCTAAAAATTGATGTACAGCAAATTTTAAATAAAATTTAAATGTGACATCATCTCACATCTCAAAAGCTGAAAGAGAAGTAAACACTCCAAGAAAGAAGTTCAGATCTTTTTAAAAGTATTACTTGCATGTGGAAGTAATTAAGAGGTGCCATAAAAAATAGGATGGGAGTAAACTTAGGTCTCCTTCTTTTACCTCTGTGGTGACTTGCTCTTTGAATAATCTCTCCTTACAGTATTTTTTTCTTGGCTCTATCCTACTTTCTGACATCACAAGTTACAGGCAGGAGGAAGAAAGACTACTTAAGTAATGTTGTCAGGAAATGGTAGTAAATTGTCCTTTAACAGCTGTGTGTTACATACTTAGTCAAGTAAACTAAATTAGAATAGAAAACATATTTCATAATACTTCCCATTATTCTCATGCTCTAAATTGATGCTAATGACATAAGATACATTAAGACTTTAAACATTCCTTGACAAACTCATTTATTTTATTAATCCACTCTTTAGCTAATTTTTTAATAAACTGTTTTTTAGCAATGGGCTATCCAAGAATGCTAAGAAATGGAAATAGGCTGAAAATGGTTATTTTCACCAAATTGTTCTACTAAATTTTTAAATAAGCAGAAAATAGTTACATGCCCACAAAAGCATGACACTTATTAATCTATTCTCAATAGGTGATGTCATATGGAATCCTTTAAAATCCTGGAAAATCATAACTAATCTAGAGACCAACCAATATTGAATTCATTATTAAATCTTAGTACTCAGATGCAGGCAAACAGTTATGTATTAAATGTGATTAAATAAATAAACATGCATTCACATGAAAGAATAATCATCACATATTAAATTTAAACAATTAAAAAATAAACAATAACGAATTCCACTTCTCTCTATGATAATGATGAAGTAACAGAGACTAGATTTACCCTCCAACATTAAAGTAGAAATGAGAAAGCTATACAAAGTATATGAAAGAGCCACTTTAAGACATTGGACAACATCCAGCAAAGGACTATAATGTCTGAGAGAAAGGCTTAATGGCAATCTTAGAAACTACTAAACTGTATAAAATTGTATAAGATTGTTATTGTATATATTACATGAATACTTTACCAGTTGTAAATTCTTGAGACCTTCATTGATACATTAGCAATATATTGCAAATGCACTTAATATAAAAGTGGATGGGAAACTCAGGAAAAATAGGCTCATTCTAAAATCACAAATAAGAATTTAAAGGAATGCAATTTTCACTTCCACTGTTGTGCTAACTTCAGTTCTGATGAATTCTGAGTGTATCAAGTACTTTCGATTATGTTTGACTTTAATGTATGACAAGTATTTGATATTGCTATTCATCTTGCTGTATAATGACAATGCCTGAAGACCATAAAATGCATCCTATTTTAGAGTCTGGAATATCAGTCATAAACTCAAGTTATTAAAACTCTAAGAGATTAAAAAAAAACCTTCCATATAAATGATTATAATACAAAGAGGAAATGATTCCATAACCTGGTTGGAAGATAAGCCCTACATTTGGGGAACAGGCTTAGAGGGTTTGTCGGCATTGATGCATTTCACGTTGCCAGCTCACAGAGGAGAAACTGCCAGAAAAAGGGATATGCGAGTAAAAGAGGCATATGTTACATACATACATTTAAGAAAATGTCTAATTTAAATTTTTAAAGAGGTGTTCGTTTTAATTAATAATAAAGCAGAAACTGTAGATATTCTTTTTCCTTCCTTTATTATTGCAGTCTGGTGCCTTCCTGTTTCCTAGAAGGAAACCTTAGTGTGATATTCTCAATTTAGGGAAATAACTTACCATGGATTCACAGAATTTTTGTTTCAGATGTAATCTTAGAGCTTAGTTTTCTCATCTCCCTGTTTTACAGGTTGAAAATTAAAAAATAGATAGTTTCTGAGAACTGTAATAATCCCCTTTTTCTACCTAAGCATTATTCAAGAAGCATACTTTCAATAGATTGCATCATTTTCTTAGTTACATGTACAGGTGACTCACTATTCAGTCATGAAGGCAAGCACAAGCCAAAGGATTTTAAAAGCTAGTAAACATGCAGATCATAACTCAATGCAGATTATGGCTTTCATTCTTCTTCCGGGAACAGGTTACAGAGGATCCAGAACAACAAGAACAACATTGATAAAATACATGCAATGGGAAAAAGGAGTACTGTTCCCACAAATAACTGCAATAACCAGTACTCTATTATCCACTAATAAATATATATATTACAGTGGGACATGATATTCTATGTGGTTTTAAATGCCATGAGCATTTTTATTTTGAGATTTTTGAGTTAGGTTCTTTTAATGTTGTTGCATCATATCCTTAGCTTCTATGGTAACAGGTATTTATATTCTAGGATGTCATTTGAAAAAACAATACTATAATTAAAGATGTTTTCAGGTGAGGCTGAGAAATGTAAAATATTACACAGAGCTGGATCAAGCATTGAGCCATGTTATTGATGAGCCGTCTGTCCAGCACTGAGATCCTCAGAAAGCTGTCTTTATTAGAACAAAGTCATGCTGTGCTAAAGCTGACAGGATAAAAAAAGGGAAAGTGAAATGTGCTATGCAGGATGCCCACAACTCAATTGCTAGCCTACCTCCTCTATACTATACAATCACTATTGGTGAACTAATATTACTATAAGACAGAGACAGCTCACATAAAGTGTTTAAAGGGAAACTCTTTTTCTAAAAAAGAACATAATGGAACTGTGTGTTGTCAAGGTAAAAACCTCACGGCATATGAAATAAATAAATTAAAAGATCTAATTAGGATGTGTAGTTGAACTTCTCACTAACTTAAGATGCAGTTCCCAGGGAGGGAACTTAATCTCTAATTTTAGTCAAAGGGCAAATGTACAATTAAGCTAACACAAATGCCTCAGCCAATCATTTAGGAGAATTCTATTAGCCCTGGACTCCCTAACCCGCCACTGCTTAATAAGAAGTTCCAATGGCACCAAATTGCTGCTTGTCAGGTTGAAAAGAGCACAGCCCTACTGCACTGCTCTATGGACAATTTGGTCTGAACAAAATGTGTGTATAGAATAGAGTATAGCACCCATAGTTTCTGGAATTACAAACTTTTTTTATGCACGGAATACATGTCATTTATTTCCAATACAAAAAAAAAATATTGGCCAGTCGCTATGTGAGTGATCCCATATATTGAGCATTTAGTCACCAAATGAATTTTATTTCCTATAAACAAATATAAGAAATCATGGGCTTTACTGGAAAAGCTTCCAGAATAAGGAAGTATATAATTGTGGGAATGCCTGCGCCACTAACCCTGGTTCCCTTATGTGTTAATGAACAGAGGTATTTCTAGCTTACAGAGTTGGTGAGGGTTTACTACTGCTGGTTCACATAGCTTGCTCCTGTGAGTAAGCAGAGCTTTCCTTTTTGACAATGAAGCTTGTCTTTTGACTGATGGGGTTTGCCAACTCCTCTTATCCTTTTGCAAAGGGCTCTTCAGAAAAAGGAAATAACGAGAGAGCTTTGGAAATGAACCTGACCTAAGAAAATGATCTGGCCTTAGCTAATATGATGCACTGCTTTCTCTACTCAACTAATTTAAATTCAAATGCACTTAATTATGTGTCCGATACTTCTTACTCCTACCATATTAAAATTGGTGCTGCATCAAGGTTTCAGAGAACAGTGGAAAGTAAAACAGACTCTACACTCAAACTTCCAGTTTATTAGTAAAAAAAAAATCTCAAAGAATGATGAAATAGTACAAACAAAATGTTAAGAGGGATAAAATAAAAAACATATCAAACCCACCTAATCATGCACATCTGCCTGAAACAAATTGGTCATAATAGAAAAATTGTTCTCTTGCTTAAAACATGCCACTGTAACTTGTTTAAAAATTGTCACCAGCTCTGGTCAGTGTGGCTCAGTTGGTTGAGCATCATCCTATGAAGTGAAAGACTGCCAGTTTGATTCCTGGTCAGGGAACATACCTGGGTTGTGGACTCAATCCCTAGTAGGTTGCATGCAGGAGGCAGCCAATCACTGTTTCACTATCACATGGATGTTTCTCTCTCTCCCTCTCCCTTCCTCTCTCTCTAAATATCAATTAAAATTCTTTTTAAAAACATCACAAAAATCTGCCGAAACCGGTTTGGCTCAGTGGATAGAGCGTCGGCCTGTGGACTGGGGGGTCCCGGGTTCGATTCCGGTCAAGGGCATGTACCTGGGTTGCGGGCACATCCCCAGTGGGAGGTGTGCAGGAGGCAGCTGATCGATGTTTCTCTCTCATCGATGTTTCTAACTCTCTATCTCTCTCCCTTCCTCTCTGTAAAAAATCAATAAAATATTAAAAAAAAAACATCACAAAAATCTACAAATATTTTATGAATAGAAATGTGAAAGGCACCCCCAGAGTCATTGATGACCATGGCCTAATGGATATCTGTCCTTTATCCATTTCTCCCCTGAAAAAATTTGGCTTATCTTATAGGAAGAAGCAAGTGAAGGGATGCAGAGGGGAGAAGAGTCATCATTTCAATAATGCACCCTGGGAACAGAGTGAAGGTCCTCTTCTTTCTATGGCAAGGTTTGCGGCAACAGGTAAATCTCCCCTTAAAGACGGAGTGGTCTACATTTGGCTCTCCCCATTTCTACAGTACTTCAGACATAGTAGGTCCTGCTTGGTTATCCTTTTTTGTGACAAATGTATGTAAATCACATTTGATAATTTCAGAGGAATATGGGTTTTCTGCTTTTTCTACTTCTAATAGTGCCTTCCTTCAAATTAGTTCACAATGATCCCAAACATCACATTTGACACTTTCAGGTACTTCAGTCCCCATGTCCAGTTAGTTGTAAAATTCTAAAGAGTCTTTACTAACACCTAGGTCTTCATTTTTAAACCTTTAAAAATATTTTTTCTCCTATATAACTTATGCTGGATTACAGACACAAGACCAACTATTTTAATGAGATCTATCAAGGGTATGAGTCTGACCATGGGAGTAATGCTAACTTCATTATTCTGAGATCAGATATTCCAGATTACAAATCCAAATTTGGATTGAACCTACTTTCTGGGAGAAAGGAACAGTTAGGACTACAGAACTGTTTGTTAAGAAGGGGTGAAATGTTCACATTTTCAACAATAAAGATTTTTAAAAAAGAAGGGGTGGAATGGACAATGGTCCTAGAATAAATATAATACAGGTAGTTAGTACAAGTACTAAGAGTAGAAGTTGACATACAGCTTTATATAGATAAATGACAATTTTCAGTGAAATCTGGATATAGTTCCCAAAATAAGAATCATATCCAAGGAAAATAACATCAGACAGGAGATGCAGCTCATACGAAGACTTTAAAAACAATATATGCATCCTTCTGTTTTACATGTATTTTGTATGCTCTTGAAAAAAAATCCTCTTTTGTACTTACTGTCCTGTTTTCCCTATAATTAAGTTCTCTTCTTGTTATCATTAGATCATCTCTCTTCCTGATATATTTGTTCTCCTGTAAATGTACTATCATCCTTACTATTATTTCACTTGTAATCAAGTCCTTAAAGAATTGGGATTTCTGGGGGAAAGTAGGTGCTGTGGTCAAGTCAGGAGTGATTGCAGGTTTACAAGGCAACCTAGAGCTGCTTCTATGATGCTGGCTTAGGAGCAAACTTAGTTTCATACTCTAGGAAGTAAATAAACCTACTGCTTGATATTAATTAGTTTTACTGTTAAGGTTACAGAAATGTGTGGCAGAAAATATGCATCTTTCTGATCTCTACTTCTGTCAGATTATAAAGCAAACATACCTTAGAAGTTCATCTCTTTTGATTAAGTCTATGGATCTATATTTTTTTTCCTAATTGAATGATTGTGCTTAGGCAAAAGCCTCCATTTTTAAGTTCGTCTCATGTGTCAAAACATTCAATATTGTCCTCCACTTAATATGTTTTCTTATATTGATTTTATACTTTGAGAGTATATTTTAGTTGATTTACTAATTTATTCATTCAGTAAATACTTACTGAGCACTTACTCCTTGTAGAAGTTAAAAATAATGGAAATGGATAAAATGAAAACAATTCCCTGCACATCACAAATCCTGAGAGATGGAGTGCAGCACCACAGATATTTTACCCAGTAAACCTACAGAAACTTTGTAACAGTCACTTTATATATTGCTTAGAATTTTTCAGGCATAATCTTATTTAATTGTTTATAGCAACTATTTAATGGATAAGAATTTCAAAATTCTAAGAGATTAAGTGATGTGCTAGAACTGAGAGTCAAGAGGTTACAATGTCAAACTCAGACCCGGGCTCTCTGAGGCCAGATCTTAACTAATATAATAAACTTGGTCTATTCATCTTCACACATAGATGTTTGAATCGCATGCACTCCACTTTATATAGCCATTAAGATTGTGCTGATTGAATCATCAAGTAAAGAGCACATTTAATAAAATGTGACTCTAAATAAATTCCTTACTGTTTATGGGAGCTGATTTACAGTGAGCTTATAACACTTTATATATCATAGAGAAAGGTAAAAGATAAAGAAATGAATGACAGCCAAACCGGTTTGGCTCAGTGGATAGAGCGTCGACCTGCGGACTGAAAGGTCCCAGGTTCGATTCCGGTCAAGGGCATGTACCTTGGTTGCGGGCACACCCCCAGTAGGGGGTGTGCAGGAGGCAGCTGGTCGATGTTTCTCTCTCATCGATGTTTCTAACTCTCTATCCCTCTCCCTTCCTCTCTGTAAAAAATCAATAAAATATATTAAAAAAAAAAAAGAAATGAATGACAAACTGTCTTTGAATAGATAAATGATAATTTACCTCAAACATGGTGAAATGAAAATTTACAAAAACCAAATGTATTTCTTATTATCAAGAGCTACTTGTAAAGAGTTCATTTTATGAATCTCAATGAATCCTAAAAGTGAAATAAAGAGGGAAATTTTACTACTGAGATTTCTTACATGTTTTCTTTATTGCTTTAATAGCACAAAAAGTAGGATCTTTCTTTAAATGAACATTATTATCTTTATTAAGTAAAAAGTCTCTATCATTATCTTTGACAAAATTTCAAAATTCAACTCCCCACCTCTTAGAAATAACATTTTAGTTCTTGGAATGTCTACTCTCAAATCAGCAGACTAAATAATGCCTAAAAACACTACCAGGAAACTTCCTTTATTCTGCAAGCATTTCAAAATAAATATAACAATCTTAATTTCAAATGATAAAATTCTTCAAATTTTTGACCTTGAAAATGTGATCCGATAAAACCTAAACCACCATTTACCCTCTGGACTATTACTGCTAAACATTTAATTTTGACCCAAATAAATGAGCTAACATTTTAGAAACCATTTTCTTTTGAACAATAATAGCCATAAGATTCAGGTGGCTGGAGAATACTCACAATAGATGTCTTCCAATTAAATGGTGGTACCCTTGAAGGACTTTGTACTTAGATAGCAGGGATGGGGGAGTTATTTATTAGTCATATACTATCCATTCTAAAAACAGGAGGTCATACCATTGCATAACACACTCACTGGTCTATTTCTGCTGTCTGAAAAAAGGTGTGTTGAGCATTAGGACAATGAAAAAGAAAAGCTTTTGTAAGTAGGCTAAGCTTCAGGAACCTGTTACCAAGTGGACATAAAATAGATATATTGCATCTATGGAACTTTACCCCTATTTTCAGCTCTCATTGTTGGGATCTTCATGAATATTGTATGATTACTGCTTTTTACACAGTTCAAGGAAACAATCATGTGGCACCACTAAGACACTTACATTCAGAAACTTAAAAAGAATCCCCAGAGGTGAGCATTGATAAAAGGGCTAGATGATAATGGGTGTTAGAGGCAGACCTATCTAGAAATGCTAGGTCAAGTCACCTCTGGTCATGTAGTTAGAAAAAGACTACAAAGTGCACACCAAGAAGTCATTCTAAGACTTAATTTATCATTCTTAATTCTTAATAAAAATTGTATGCACACATTCAAGGTCATCAAGACTACACTGAAAAACTCTGATGTTCTCATCTGGCTTCTTATGTGCAGAGTAACGAATAAAAGCCACTCGATGCTCATTATTTGTCCAACCTGATTAATATCCTAGAGAATTCCATGAGAGTAGGTATATATGTAGAAAGCTAGCTGTAGTTATTTAAAAATATGTAATGATTAATAAAAATGTGATGACTTTTAGTAGTACAAATACTGCTGTGTGAATGGAAAGTAATACAATAATTAATTTAAAAAGAATAATACAAAAACAAACTCTATGTTTCACATATCCATAACTGTAAACCTACTTTTGCCCAACCCTGTATATATATCCATACTGCAAGGAGATATTTTTACTCACTTGATAACACAAAATATTTCTATCAAGAGTAATTTTAATAAATTACTTTAAAATCTCATCTAAAACAAATATAAATTTTACAGAGCAGCATAATTTTAATGCTAGTTATTAATTATTAACCATGTTAGAGTAAGGATTGATAATTATTATCATGAACTGAATGCTGACATTTGATTCAAACATATATTTGATTCCTTTAACAATATTTATATTTAGCAAATAAGGAAAATCCTGAAACAGTTTAGTTATTCAGAATACTTGGCAATTTCTTTCCCAATGTCAGTTATTCAAGATCAATTTTCTTATGTTAATATAGCTTTTGATCAGATATTATAGCTAGGAAATCAATTAAAATATAATAGAAAAATACATGAGAGCACAAAATGAAGATACTATTCCTTCTTTAAAGGAAGATACAGTCTAGTGAAGGGGGATTATACACAGGTCCATACAACTACAACTAAATATCCCCATGTAAAATTTAAGTTACATAAAATAGCAGAGAGAAAACATGGTGAAAGCCATGAGTGAGGTGTGATGATGGTGAAAGTAAATTGTGTCCTGAGCAATGAGTAGGATACAGTAGATCCTTGGGTTATGTGGAAGATCCCTTCCTACAGCGGCGTGACATAACACGATTTTCGCCCTAAGTTGGAACCCACCTACATAAGCATCTACATCATTCACATGGAGCACATGCACAGCAGTAATGAAGTGAAACAGTAAAAAAATTTAAAAGAAAGATAATAACTCCTGACCTTTACTTGTGGTAAATGAATAATAAAAAACATAAAGCACATATGTACATACGTCGAAATGACAGAACTTTTTTTTTTAAATAAATGGGAGATGGCGATGTAACCACGAAACGATATATGTAGAGTCCCACGTAACCCAAGGACTGCCTGTATATATCAGTGGAGATCAGAGGAATCCTTGCAGATTGGAGGCACATCGTGAGCAAGTAGTAAGAGGTAAAAATGAACTTTGCATATAAAAAAACTAAAAATAGATCTTACCGATTGTAATAATTGGAGAGTTCAGATTAGGTCAAAGAAAAGAAAATTTGAAAATTATGAGAATGAGTGAAAATGATCTTGAATAGTAAGCAAAGTATCACAAACTTTCCTATAAAAGTATTGGGTTGCATTAACGGCGAGTGTGTGTGTGTGTGTGTGTGTGTGTAACAGAAAAGTAATGTTTTATTATGGTTAAATCTGAATGCATTCATGCATTTGGATGAATGAAGAAACTACTTTTGTGATTAGGATAGAAGTGATAGGTCCTGCCCCACAGTGGTTTAGATGTAGCTAAAAAGGACATTTTAGATAAAAGATTACACTATGAAAGAATATAAAAGGCTTTGTGATCAATTAGTTATATACTATATATATGTATATATACACACTAGAGGCCCAGTGCACAAAATTCGTGCACTGAGGGGTGGGGTTCCCTCAGCCCAGCCTGCTCCTCTCACAGTCCAGGAGCCTTCAGTGGATGTCCTACTGACGGCCACAGTCTGGCAGCAGAGGCTCGGAGCGTCCCCGTGTGTGTGTGTGTGTGTGTGTGTGTGTGTGTGTGTGTGTGTGTGTCTGCTGGGGGCCAGCCCCCAGCCACACCATGGAGGCTTGGAGCAGGTGCCCCTCTGTGTTGATCTCTCAGGCTCCTGGCCTCCACTGCCTGTTGTTCTCTCCCTTGAACTGTGGCCAGGGTGGGGTGCTGCCTGCAGGCCGTGCTTTCCTGCTCACGGATCACCGTGGTGACCCAGGAGCAGGCCCACCTGGGGCTGCCTGCCCTCCGCAATTTCATGGTCTGGGATCACCATGGTGACCCAGGAGCAGGCCCTCCTGGGTGCTGCCTGCAGGCCACACTTTCCTGCTCTTGGATCGCCATGGGGTCCCGGTTGGCGGCGGGTCTTAGGTGGCCCATGGGGGTCCCGGCTGGGGGAGGGGCTTAGGCGGCGCGGGGCTTAGGCGGCACATGGGGGTCCCGGCTGGGGGCAGGGCTTAGGCAGCACAGGGCTTAGGTGGCACACGGGGGTCTCGGCTGGGGGCGGGGCTTAGGTGGCGTGGGGCTTAGGTGGCACACAGGGTCCCAGATGGTAGCTCGTGCTGGCCAGCCCTGCCTGCAGTATGCAAATTATCTGCCATCTTTGTTGGCAGTTAATTTCCATATCGCTCTGATTGGCTGATGGGCGTAGCAAAGGTATGGTCAATTAGCATCTTTGTCTTTTATTAAATAGGATTATTGTTATTATGACATCTCAGAATATCAACAATTCTTGCTTGAAGTTTGTTGTACGTAGTTCATGGATCTGAGATTTGGTTTTTTGTCCATTCTGGAAAATTTTCAGCCACTATCTCTTCAAATATTACTCACTGTCATTGTTTCTACTGCTTCCCTATAAGTTTTGAACATAAATATTTAAACCTTTGTGACTTTGTGTAGGGCAGCTCACTTTGGTTTAAAGATGATAAATTCAGCTTTATTTTGAGCTTGGATCTTCAGGAGGATTTAAGGATGGGAATATATATGCTACACTGTGGTTGCAACTGTGAGGATTTCCGTTAGGTCTTATAATAAGTCTTTAACATATTCGAAGTCTACAATAAATGTAGATTTTTTTCTTATTCATTTTCCTATAAATATTATTTTCCTATAATATTATTTTCCTATAATATTATTTTTCTTATTCATTTTCCTAAAAACTTAAGAACCCAAGCATGTGACTTTGGAGCTTCATAAGTATTTGAGGTATATGAATGGCTGTATCTTTGGGAAAGACTGTTGCCTCTCTCAGGCAAGACAATACATCAAGTGAGAGAGTTGTTAGCTAATTTAGAAAAAAAAAAGACTAGTTTCTGTGATGTAGAAAAATAGAAAAGAGTTTAAGAAAGATACTGACAAAGGGCTCAGGGAATCAGCAAAAGAAAAGCATAAATGTAGCTCCAGAAAAATGACAGACCTTGTCATTGCCAACAATACTTTTGAGAATATTTAGGTAGCTGAGTGATGTAGAACATAAAGTTATGCCATAAGTAACAATGAAATAAGTCTTGTTTGGAGAACATGGAACTTGAATTATGTGTAAAGTTTGAATATAATCAAAAGATGTATGAGAACCTAAAACTCATCCTAGGAAATGTTAGAAGTAAAACATAAAGGCATAGAAGTACAGGCATTAGTTAAGATGAGAAAGAGATCAATTTGAATTAAACATATAAGATGAGGTTCAGTAGGAAAGTATTGCTTTACATATATTAAGTGATGAAATAATAAAAATATGAATATTTGATTAAACAAGTAATCACTTAACAAATATAATAAATAAAAATTAGCAAATTATTTTAATAGCATCATGGGTAAAATACAATATTTTTCTGGTATAAAGTATATATCAATTCATGTTTATTGTTTATACAATCCTATCTAATAAAGAGGGACTATGCTAATTGACCCTCATGCCGTCGCAAAGATGGCAGCGCCCACAGCCAATAAGGAGGGAATATGCTAATTGACTGCCCTGCCCTCAAAGATGGCAGCGCCCACTGCCACAAGATGGCGGTGCCCAGTCCCCTCAGCCCCATCGGGGAGGCAGGCACACAGTAAGTCCCGCCCCCAGGCCCGGCCGCTCTGTGCACCTGCCTCCAGAGACCCCAGTCCCCTTAGCCCCCCGGCCCCCCAGGGCCAGCCTGAGGCACAGGCAAGCCTCAGATGGCAGCTGCCCAGCCCCCGAGGGCCACTCGAGGCTCAGGTAATGAGGGCCAGCCGAGGATTGCGCTGTCGGCAGTGGCAGCAGCAGAGGTGTGATGGAGCGTCACCTTTCCCTGATTGCCAGGTTGCCTCCCGCCCCTGAGGACTCCCGGACTATGAGAGGGACTATGAGAGGGGGTAGGCCGGGCTGAGGGACGCCCCCCTCCAGTGCATGAATTTTCATGCACCGGGCCTCTAGTTCAGAGATAAAATGATTCCTCCATAGAATCATTTTTAAGTTGTCCTCAGTACTTCAGTGACTATTAATTAGCATTAATGGAAGCTGTTAAGGCATCATGGAAATACACATTTAGATAACAACTTTCTTCCTTTAAATAACATGAATATGCAAAAATAAAATCTGTTGCCTTTAAAGACACGTTTGAAGTTTCTACTTCATTAAAATCATTGACATGTTAAAATCCTTAGTATGATTTAAAAATAGCAATACTCCAGGGACTTCAGCTTTGTTTGATCATAATTTGGACAGATATGTATGAGATGGAATTTTTTGTTGCTTGATATTTATGGATGATATTTTCTCATAAAAAATGTTAAAATTTATGTAACAGGTATTTAAAAGATAATACAATGAGGGATAACAAAAGTTTAAATTTAATTTTCAATGTAGACAAAATCTTATCCCAACTTATATTATTGTTAATATTTCATATTGTAAAAATTTGCAGTTATGTGAACCAGTTAATTTTATTTATGTTTTTCACTATTCTGTATGTTTGATCACAAAAATGCAGTATAAAATATAATCATTGCTATACCAGAAAACAAATAAAATTTAGCACAAATGGTTAACATAACTAATTCTTTGTAGACAATAAGCATGTGCCTAGGAAACAAAGTAGAAAAAATGTGTATCCCTCTATGTAAAATTCTGTATTACAAAATATTTTATGTATTCCAGTGCATATATAAAATAAAATTTTTATTATAAATACACAGAAATAACATACATAATGTATATTCTAATTAAGGTATGTAATTTCCATCGTTAGAGGTATGGTGTACATAATATCACATACTAGACTGTGTTGGTTGTCAAAGCAATAAATTCTATATGACCAATGCAGATTTATAATCTTAGTAAAGACAATAATGTAGTAGAAAAAGTCATCTTTTGTACTGAGCAAATAACCAACACTTAATATGTTTGCATTAGTTAAGTGGTAACAGAGATAAAAATAATTTATATTTAAGTTATTAGTGGAAAGATTTTTAAAAATGGAACTTTAAAAGTTCAAAGGGGAAATCAAGGTGACTATCACTTTTAACATATAAGTAGAATGATATTCAGAAAGAATTAGAAGGAAAAGGACTTCAAAGGTCTCATAAGCCTAAAGAAGTCAAAAAAGGTTAATCTTGAAACAACTGCTGGAGGGGATCAGAGACATAAAACTTAAACTTCATAATTACTGCTAGAAAATTAAAGGAATAAAAATGGCCTACATCAAGTCAAAGTGTCCAAGTGGCAGATTCATGAGACACGACAATAAAATTTATCTGGACATAGTGATCAGAATTCATAGGAAAAGATGATTAAAGACAAACTAGCCTTTATCAATATACTATCAAGAAAGTCCTAGATATCATTTCAAGTTAAGTAGTAAACGACAGAAAACAGGAAAGATGACTTCCCGAGACATGGAGAATTAAAAACCTTGAGATAAAGAAATAAAATCCTCAATTTGAAATGTAAAAACATAATAGGTTATGACACAATGTTGACTTTTCATTGACATTCCATACATTTTTCCTGTCACATAATCATGACATTCTAATAAGTCCAATATGTATTTTTATTACATAGAAGTTCTCTAAAATGGCATATTTAATATTAGGTTACTTAAAGTGTTTTTAATCTTTATGATTTATCTAATTATTAGTGTCACTGAATTTAAACTATTTTTTAAAATCACAAATTACTTGTATGCAGTTTAATTCCCACAGTTCTTTTTCTGGACTAGCAACAAGATAGAATAGAAATATTAATCAAGCAAAAAAGTAAACATTAGAAGCAGACTCACAAGTAATTTCAATAATAATGCTTAGTAGATAATGATTTTAAAATAATAAAAATCAATATATTAAAGAATAGCATTGATCCAAACTATTTAAAACAAAAACTCAACAGAATTAAAGGGAGGGAAGTGGGAAAATCCACAATTAATATTGGAGATTTTAGCACTTTTCATGTAGTAATGGAAAAATTAGTTAGAATGTAGAAGGTAAGAAAAATAACAATAAGATTTAGACTAACCAGCATATTCAGAACAGTGTTCCCACAAATGGGAGAACATGCATTCTTTTCAAGCACACATAAAATATTTTACAAAAACTGACATTTTGGACCAAACAAGAGAATTTAAAAATTAGAAATCAATAATCAATGGCAATTGATCAGATTGTTAAGAAAATAAAATAACAAAAGATTGAATTAAGATGTACACAAATACTTGAATGTCAACAGTATACTTCTACATATGATTCAAGGAAGAAATCTCAAAGGAAAATAAAAATATTTTGTACTGAAATGTAATGAAGATATGATGTATAAAAAGATCTGGGATACAGCTAAAACAAATAGGAAAATATTTGGCTTTAAATACATATTACCTAAGAAGAATGGCTAAAAATCAATTATTAAAGGTTGAATGTCAAATATGAAAATGAACAAGAAATCCATCAAAAGAAAGTAGAACACTAATATACAAAATAACAGAAATCAATAAAATGCAAAACATGTCCGATAGATAAAAGTCACGAAAAGTTAAATTCTTTAGAAATATTAAAATTGATAAACTCCTAGCAAGATTGGATAAGTAGAAAGAGATAAAACAAATGTCCAATATTAGTGATGAAAAAAGTAGACTCCACCACAAATCATACACATATGAAAACCATAATAGAATAACATAATCAAAACTTGTTGCAAATAAATTTAATTTAAATGAAATGGGAAAAATTCCTTGAAGTCCAGAATTTACTTAAGCTAACAATAGACTTAAATAAAAACTAAACAAAATTCTAATGTAATGAAAAGCCAGACAAGCAAAACAAGTTTAATTTTCAAATATGAAACCATGGTGAAATAGAGATTAATGTATAAGTATTTAAAAATTGTAAATATCAAAAAGCTAAAATGACTTTGCTTTGGATGGTATACTCAAGGACAAGTGATAAAATTAAATTTTAACACTACAAGAAAAACTAGCCAGCAGGAATAATATTACTGGCTGTAATAAAATGACTCATTCCCCTACCCTCAGTGCTGATTAGGTATGTGACTTGAATGACCCATGGAGTGCTTCTAATAGGTTCTGTAGCGATTGGGAAAAATTATTATGGTTATGAGTCCTTATGTTTCCAGGAATAAATTGATCACTGCCAGACCTAAATAACAAGTTAATCCCACAGTGTTATATCAATAACAAATATATCCAGAATCACAATTTATTCTTCCCTTTCCCATTTAAAAACGAAAAGTGAAAATTATGTAGGCTAGTTTGTTAAACTGTAAATACTCAGCTTCAACAGAGCCTTATACAAAACAGACAAGTAAGCGCCACTCCCATAAGCTCCTCCTTCCTGCCCATTTATCCTTTGTCCCCATTAGCAGAGTTGCATCCCTGTCCCGTCTATAAAACTGCTGAACAATGTATGCTGCTAGAACACTCACCCAGTCAATAGGCAAGAAATATTTTGAAACGGTTATATTTGGTATCCTTCTTCTCATTGTTACTTGACAGGCAGAAGGATTTGGGCATTTACTCTTTTGGTAGAGTTTTTAAGTGACCACTTTGAACAATTATATTAACACAATCTCACTTTTGATAACATTTTGTGCTTTGCAAGTGCTTTACCAACTTTATTTCATTTGCTTTTTGTCACATTCCTGTAGAAAAAGATGAATTTATTTTGAAGTTTGAAGAGAGTAACACATGTAGAGACTTGCATAAGCTCTCTTGAAGATACTAACAAAGGAAGAGCATGAATTCACTTCTTTTTGACTCTTTCCATGTTAATACCTTGTTACTCATAATAAGAAATGTTAGGGGCACTTGAAATAATGCTTCTTGAAAATAATAACCTCAATAGAATGTTGCTCTGGAAACATTATTTGCAAACAGATTACTGCAGAATGTGTCTTTCAATAGACAATCACTTACTAAATCATAATTAACAAATCTTTATATTAAATTTCTATTGTCTGTGGTTCCTATCTCTTGATTAGACCCAGATTGCTAGGGCTCCTAATTCACATAGTATGAATAAGTTAAACTTGTCTAATGAGAGTGATCCAGGGCACTTGTTTAAATTAAAAAATACAGGTGTGTTTTTTTTCTCATAAATTCATAGCTTTCTCTCTCCTGTGCATTCTAGAATTATCATCTACATACAAGGCATACTAATGGGTTCTCATAACCTTAGAGCAAATATCTTGCTTGATATTAACATCTGTTTAAACTTAGGCATCTATTCAGTTGTACACTTCCAAGAAATTCTACATTCCTTTTTTCTGTCTTACTTTTCAATCTCCAGAGGAAATACTCAACAAATATTTGTGGGAAGAATACGTAATGGTCTATGGATCTCTGCTCTGTATACCTAGGCCAATCTTGTAATAGCCACAAAAAAAGATCAAAATTGCAGGAAAAAAGTTGTAGATTCTCATTAATTACTTAAAGAATTTTCCTAATTATTGAACATATTAATAATTCAAAAGAGAGTAAAAATGTTCCAAGTTTATTTTTCTTGCTCACCATGACACTGTACATTTTCTTCTTAAAAGGACAAAGGCATATTTTTTTCAAGTCTCAAAACTACATACACACCTAAGGAAACACCATTGCTAAATTACCAATGTGTTCCACAAGTGTACACATTTAGTTGCCTCTTGTGCTTCTGTGAGCTTACTGATTATTTAAAAATCAAACAACTTAAATTATTTAGCAAATATCCATTTGGAATATGCTACTATTTGTTTTCTAAGAATAAAGAAGCCATTGGACTCATTAAGTTATCGGAAGTAGTTTGAGGATTAAAGGTTATTAAAACAATTCAAATTAGTGTGTATATGTTATTATTTATAATACTGATTTCATAATTAAAAATTAATATTTCCCTTTTGAATACTATTTTACTGAATTTGAAATCTTTACGTACATAAGAAATAGAAACTTAATTATTTCTTAATAATAATCCTTTCCTTCTTTTTAATTTTTCAGGATAACAATATTGTTTTGTAAAGATTTTAATCAAACCTGCATGCATAAGATTCATGTCTGACACCAACAAGAAAAGGTAATACCTAACTGTGGTAATTCACTCCCTGCTGTGAATTCTCAAGCTGGAAATCAATGTTTTAGATGTAGAAATTATTAATTTGGTGCCTAGAAGAAGTCCAATCAAATTTAAGCTTTATACAGGAAGTTAAAATAGTTCAGGATTTAATTAAATAGTTCAATATTTGTGTTGAATAACTTTTATTCTATATTCATGAATGGAGTATGATATTTTTGAGTGCTGCATATAAGTTATATAGTTTAACAAGTTATATATGTTTAATATGTAGAAAATTTTCTTGTTTAGAAAATTCCATATGAAAAATTATAGTGGAGCTCTAGTTGGTTTGGTTCAGTGGTTAGTGTCGGCCCATGGACTGAAGGGTCATGGGTTTCATTTCGGTCAAGGGCACATACCTTGGTGTGAAGGAAGCAACCAATGGATGTGTCCCTCTCACATCAATGTTTCTACCTATCCCTCTCCCTTCCTGTCTCTCTAAAAAAAAAAAAAATCATAGTGGAAAACTGATATATCACTACATTAACATATTAACATAACTAACCTAAGACTTTACATTTCTTAAAATTTAAATTCCTTACTAAGGATTCTCAACCTTCCTAATGCCGTGACTCTTTAATACAGTTAGTCATGTTGTGGTGACTTCCAACCATAAAATTATTTTTGTTGCTACTTCATAACTGTAATTTTGCTACTGTTATGAATCGTAATGTAAATATCTGATATGCAGGATGTATTTTCATTGTTTGCGACCCACAGGTTGAGAACCGCTGGCTTAAAGTATTACATAAGTCTCCTTTTTCCCCCATTGACCTCTCCCCAACCACCCCCAACCTCCAGCACATGTCCTCCCCCACCACCCCAACTGTCTGTGTCCATTTGTTAAGCTCATATGCAAGACTTTACTTTTTATGTGATCTAATCATCTAAATTCTCCAGTAAATAAACGAAAGCTTGGAATAAATCAATCAAGTATGCCAGCTAGTTCTTTTAGGTCATTTAGTTCTTTTTTTTTTTTTTTTGCTCAATTGGCCTATTATAATAATCACTAGAGGCCCGGTGCATGGAATTTGTTCACTGGTGGAAGGCGTGGCCTGCAGGGATTGGCCCACTCTGGGAGCACTGCTCAACCCGGTCAGCCAAGTGGCACTTCCACTGTGGTAGTGCACTGACCACCTGGGGCGGCTCCTGCATTGAGCGTCTGCCCCCTGGTAGTGCGCATCATAGTGACCGGTCAACCAGCTTTTCTGGTCATTCTGCAGTTTGGTCACTGGGTTTTTATTATATAGGATTAGTATCGATCTTTTATGAATCAATCATTGCAGTCTATACCTCTTCAACTAGGGCAGGATCTTCTTCAGGTCTGTTTTGCTTCTTGCTCTCTATTTGACCATGGACTATGGAAGACCTTCTAATAATATTGCATTAAGATAATAAGTGGCTTTTTTCAGTCTGGATTGCAGACCTTCATACCATGTTAAAATCTCACTATAAATTCTACTTCTCCTAACATAAAGTATGTGCTACATTGGAGCACAACACATTTTAGTGGAGACCTAAATTTTCTATGAAGACATCTGCTACATTCAATTAGGAAGTTCTTAAAATGAAAAAATTATAGTAATAAACAAAGTGTATTATGTTTTAAACCCATCTGTGCTTTAAGATAGGGTAAGGCAGTTAAAATATTATGTATGTTGTGAAAAATTTTAGTTGTTTTTGGAAGTAGAGAATTCATGGATGAGATTTATCTGTTGATCATTCTAATCACTTTTCTAGAATATTAT
>NW_005363247.1:10814522-10818374 GCF_000412655.1 Myotis brandtii
GTTTAATAAAACATTTATATATATAATATATATATATATATATATATATCATCATTTTTAAGAAATCTAGCATAACCCCACATGAGTCACAAATACTAATTACTATTCTTGCAACCTCATATACTGCTCTCCATTCCACTCTTTCAGCTTCATGTAAACTGACATTGTCCTGGTTTAGTGGGGATATTTTTGTTTGTTTTTTAAAATATGTTTGAGAGAGAGAGGAAGAGAGAGCAATAGAACATTGATGAGAGAGAAACATCAATCAGCTGCCTCCTGTATGCCTCCTACAGGGGATAGAGCCAGCAATCTGGGCATGTGTCCTGACTGGGGATTGAACCAGGGTCCTCTTGGTTCATGCGTTGATGCCCAACCACTGACCCACACTGGCCAGGCCCTGGTTTAATGTTTTGCATTTGCCTTTTACTCTGTCTAAAAAGTTCTTTCTCTAGACCTATTTTAGCTTGTCTAATCACTTCCTTCAGATCTTTGCTCAAATATTGCTTCTCAGTAAAGTCTTTCCTAATTCCCTTATCTAATGTACAATCCTTCCTTTGATACACCCTATTCTAATTCTCTAATATATTTTTCTCCATAGAATTTCTTTTGATCCAATATAGTTTGCGATTGTGTGTATATATGTGCATGTGTGTGTGAAAGAGTGTTAAGGTTACCAGATAAAACACAGAAATCCAGTTAAATTTGATTTTCAGATATAAATCTGAATTTATTTATTTTCAAATAAAACATTATTTTTTGTTTATGAGAAATTTACTTTTAATTGTGCATTTGAATAGGTAATATATGGAGCATAGATTTAAAATATAATATATCATACATTATTCAAACATGTAATATTTGGGACATATATATGCTATTTATCTGAAATTAAAATTTAACTGGGTGTTTTATATTTTTTTATACATCTGGCAATGTGTGTATGTGTGTGTGTGTGTGAATGTGTGTGTGTGTGTCCTCAACTAGAATGTAATCTCTATTGGGGAATTTTTGCTGTTTTGTTCCCTCATGTAGAGAGGAACAAATAAATAGAGGTGTTCAATAGTACACATTTAAGAGTAAATTAAGTTGCCTGACTCTTTATAGCCTATGTTTTATTATCTGCTGAATTTGCACAATAGTATCTACCTTTAGAGATTTGGTGAGGTTTAAAAGAAATAGCTAATGTCAATAATTTTGCATAGTTCCTAGCAAGGCAGTAAGTATATATTTTTTCACGCCACATTTAGCCTGTTGAAAGGACAGTAGTTTTGATGATTGTTCATTCACTTGCATTTGTTAGCATTATAGTTATTATTATTATTATTGTGTTTAATCCCAACAATAGCTGCCGGATATTCTAAGTGAAGAATTTTCAAACTGTTGAAGTTTTTTATAGGACAAATGTCATTAACTGCTTTCCCTAGGATTGAGCTCAAAAGAGATTCACTTTGCTTCCAAAAGACATATTCAGTGTCTATTCAATCCAGTTGAAGCTCAACAACATTTTTTGATTTTTCAAAGGATATAAAAATAACAGCCTTCTTTTCTCTCCTCATTTTGGAAGGCACAAAAGAAAGTGGACCAAATAAATCTATGAAGGTTTGGATGGACCCTATAAAGTGACCATTTCAAATGTTATTCCCCATTTCCAAATAGAAGTGTCATACACAGGAAGAGGATATAGGTAGAGGAAAGTGCTTAAAAAGTAATTGCAAGATGGGTTTTAAATAGCACCGTTTCGTAACTTAAAATTTCCTGTTTTCTGAAATAGGCCTGATAAGAGGTGAACACATCAAATGCACTTTAATGCTTTAAGTGTTGCCTCTGTCCACAAGGAGACTCATCTAAGCAGCTGAGAGTGCTGTGATGGGCAGGGTGGGGTACTCTGGTGAACAGAGTGCCCTCTCCTCTTCCCCTACTGATACAGAGCCACAGGCTTTCATGTACATGCATCAGACACTGGTGCTTTTCTCAGGCCGCTATCATGACTTCTTCAGAATTCAGGTTTGCCCAAGTTTAAGCCATAGACGCATGCTTTAAAAGATGGCTGTAAATTGATTATTTCCTATAATTTATAGTATGTTTCCAATTTCTCTGAGAGAGCTTACCATTTAAAAAGACACGTTAGTAAATATTCTTATGACTGACAAATATTTGGGGATATCACAAAATCTCCCTAACTTATTTGTTTTGTAAATTTGGACATCCACAAAATTATTTTATCTTATGTAATTGGAGAACAACTGGTAAACAGCAGGTAGAATTAAAGCCACACATTCGTTAAAATTCTGTTTTGATTACATCACTGATAATATTAAACAGATATTTGAGGTCCCATATGGTGACACCCACTGTCAATACTATTCTATTCAGCAAAGGACACATAGGTAAAAAGGGACATACTACTACTAAGATTTATGTTTTCATTTTGACAAATACATTTACATATTAGAATCCCCATGGTTCCTAACTGGGCATCAGAATAAGCACACACTTGAATTTTAATAGGCATGCATAGGGAAGTTCTATTTCTGACTTTGCAAGACTGTTCTCTTTAGTAGAAGCAAATTATTAATGCACAGCAATTATGAACATGGACTCTAGAGTGAGACTCCTGTTAGCCACTTTCCATTCATATAATCCTGTAAAAATTACTCATTTTCAAAGCCAAAATTCATTAATTTAATTAATGGGGAACGGCAATAGCACCAGACTCAAAGATCTTTTGTGATGATATAGTGACACAATTCATATAAGGTGCATAGAGCCGATCCTTTTATACAGTATTATATAACACATAACTTTTAATTCTTAGTATCCTTTTGTATAATTATTATAACCACCTTGATCTTGACTTTCCTGATACTTACTGATTACTATCATCATCATCATCATCATCATCATTACCACTACTTTAGTTGTTAATAAAGAAATTAATGTTTTCATGTTACATACAACCTTTATTTATATTATACAAATATGTATTTTTTTCCATTACACACATACATCTATTTTACCTGACGTGCTTACATTTCTAAGAAGAGAATTGTCAAAAAAATGTTAATTGCATTTTCATATTTTAAAATAAGAAGAAGTAGGCTTTTTCAAAATTACTTTTATACAAACAGTTTGCAGGATGGTAATTTCTAATTGTTATTTGGTAGAAGTCTTTGAATTTTAGTAACTTACTGAGCTTGTAAGAGCTTGTGATTTAAGGAACATACATAAATGAACTTAAGTGATATTTGTATACTCATCTATATATATAAAAACCTAAGAAACCAGGAAGCCGGAATGACTGGTCGCTATGATGCACACTGACCACCAGGGGGCAGACGCTTAATGGAGGAGCTGCCCCCTGGTGGTCAGTGCACTTCCACAGCCAACCTACCATGGCCGGCCAACCTCCGGTGGTACCCCTGCCACCGCTGTCCGGCAGGCCCCAGCTGGCAGCCAGCAGGAAGGCTCCAGCCAGCAGCCGGCAGGAAGGCCCTGATCAGCCCTGGTCACCAGCCAGGCCTAGGGATCCCACCTGTGCGCAAATTGCATGTACCAGGCCCTGGGCCTCTAGTTTAATCATAATATTCATAATCAAGTGAAAATCATTTTAGGTAAGTGTAGCTTTAACGTATACAATGGATTAGCTTTAATTTGCAAATGAGTGCTTTTACATAATGCTTTTCAAATTTTACTTAATATAGAAAAAACTGATCGTTCTCTTACAATTTTAAAGAAAATATTGAAAAGCTGACAAATTTAATTCAACCACTTTTTCTTTATTTCTGGATGAGAAGTTTTAAAATACCTTATTGACCTATTGTATAATAAACTAGAGGTCCAGTGCACGAAATT
>NW_005363247.1:10818400-10861804 GCF_000412655.1 Myotis brandtii
CCACTCTCCCTTCCCCCGGCTGGCCCCACCCCCTGGTCAAACTCCCGACTGAGGGGACAATTTGCATACTATGCTTTTATTATATAGGATTATAGTAGGCCTGTGTTAATTAGTCAAGTGACTGACTAAGCCTTTTAATATAATAAAATTATAGCTTCTAGTTAGTATCTTATCTATAAAAGCACATTCAACTGAAAGATGAAACATGAATTACTACACAACTTAAATATCCTAGAAAATGAATCAAGTATATGCATGAATATAATACATACTAGAAGCCAAGTGCACAAAAATTCATGCACTCGGGAGGATCCCTCAGCCTGGCCTGTGCTCTCTCGCAGTCCAGGACCCCTCAGGGGATGTCCACCTGCTGGCTTAGTCCCGCTCCCCAGGGAATGAGGCCTAACCTGGCAGTCAGACATCCCTCTGGCAGTCCGGGAGCTCTCGGGGGATGTCCAACTGACGGCTTCAGCCTGCTCTCCATGGTCAGCCTGGCTTGTGGCTGAGCAGAGCTCCGCCTGTGGGAGCGCATTGACCACCAGGGGCAGCTCCTGCATTGAGTGTCTGCCCCCTGGTGGACATTGCGTGTCATAGTGACCAGTCGTTCCCCCGTTAGGGTCAATTTGCATATTACCCTTTTATTATATAGGATTGATTTCTTGAAACCAGTTTATCAACAAAATTACTGATTACCTATCAGTTCCTAATTCTTTTTTAACTAAAGCAGAGATTTAATAAATAATTCAACTTAATATATTAGTAGCCACCTATCTATATGTGAAGAAAAGACAATATCATTTTTTAAGAATGTGAATATTTGAGTCATAAGGTTCCAATCCTGGCACCATAATTACTCTGTGACCTTGGACAAATTATTTAAGTTTTCTAATACTTACTTTTCTCATCTTTAAAATAGCAATAATATTGATATCTACTGTGTGTGTGTATGTGTGTGTGTGTGTGTGTGTGTGTGTGTGTGTGTGTGTTTAGTTATATAATGTCATCCTTGGCAATCTTTTAAAAAATGAAATACTTAGTAAATATTAGCTATTATTATTATTACTGTTACTTGCTTAAAGGAAAAGTATATTTTTATGCAGTGGTCAGCAAACTCATTAGGCAACAGAGCCAAATATTAACAGTACAACGATTGAAATTTCTCTTGAGAGCCAAATTTTTTAAACTTAAACTATATAGGTAGGTACATTGTTATTAACTTAATTAGGGTACTCCTAAGGCTTAGGAAGAGCCACACTCAAGGGGCCAAAGACCCGCATGTGGCTCGCGAGCTGCAGTTTGCCAACCACGGTCTTTATGAATATACTTCTTGCTATTTTGTCTACCATTATGGGACCTGTTTAAGAAGAAAACTACAGGGTATGCCAAACCTCCTATAACAACCAGAAGTGGATAAGTAATTTCCTCTGGACCCACTCCTTAAAGAATGTCATGAACTGTGTGGCTTCCGAACCTGAGACTGACAAAAATGTTTGGTCTGTCCCAGGTTAGAATATAGGTGCTTGGAGTACTTAACTATCAAACATAAACACTATTGTGGTTCTCACCCTCCTCTTACTTCCTCTCTATAAAACTTAATTCCCATATAGCCTGTCCATTTTACACATATTTAGTTGTTGCTCTATTCCTTTGGTCAACCCACTCTGCATACCTGCAGGGGGACAACTGAGTTTTATGTACTTTAGAAACAGATTAAAAGTGGTTTATAGAATGACCCTGTGCCCATCGATGTATATAGTGCCAGAATTAAATTAGGCTGAAGGACAAACCATTTAAGAATGACTTACTGTCATGCAAGGAAATATGGACTATAAATGCATTTTTATCCCATTTAAAAACAGATTTCAAGATAAACTACTTTAACAGAAAATGTTATTAAATATAGAAAGTAATAACTTATTTTAAAAATTTCACTATGAAATTGGCATATACTCCTCTCCCCAAAATCTTGTAGAAGAGAGAGGACATAACTAATTGTTAGTTCTAGTTTACAAAGGAAGATCAAAGAATGGAAATATATTGAGGTATGAAAGAAATTAAGTTCAAAGAGTTTAATTTTTAACAAAGGATTCCTGTTTTTGGACTACTAGGTATACACACACATACACACAAACATATCCAAAACAAGGGGGTAGTAAGTATGTAGTAGTAGGCAACTAAAAGTCCCAGTCTTATCTATTCACACATTGAATTTTTAATTATTAACAAATTCTGTCCTCATAGTAATCACTATGCCATCAGTAAAAATTCTACACGAGACTTGTCCACCAACCTGAAGCCCAAATCTCAATTTCACAAGATATTCAAACTACTCCAAGTTTTCAAATTTTTATTTTTACATTTTATTATCAAAGTTGGCTTTACAAAGACTCATTAATTTGACCATGTAAAGGAGTTGCCAATTAGGAAATAAAATACACAGGGGTACTTTCACACACACAGAGAAAGAGATATACTACAGCTTGCTTTAATCTTCCAGCCTGGTATCTATACCCTATATAATAAAAGGCTAATATGCAAATTGTCCCCTTGACCTGGAGTTTGACCAGGGGGTGGGGCCGGCCGGCCAACTGCCCGTGGCCCCTCCCCCTGGCCGGCCTGGCTGGAACGGCCCCGATTGGGGCGGGCCCGACGCCACCCGTGCACAAATTCATACACTAGGCCTCTAGTAGATAAATAAGTTTGAAAGAGGGTGCAACAGAAACTATTCTTCCAAGATCCTGAGACACTCCCAAAGATAGCCAGACTGTTTCTGGCTGCCTGTGTACAGTTCCTGAGACTGCAAGTCTCACCATGAAAATCTGGATTCTCTCACACCCAATACACATGCTGTGAAAATCAGGAGCTTCTCAAACTTCAATTTTCAACCCAGAAGGATTAGGACAAACAAATCTGAAGAGGTCAGAATGCAAAATAAGCAGAACTCTACCTGAGAGAAGCTTACCAGGGATTCCAGAGAGTGACCGAAGACCTAGCAAACCAAAAGGGCTCTGTGGGTACCTTCACGTGCATGCAGATGCTATCCCCGAAATCTTCATCTATTTTCAGCTCCCATCTCTTCACCACAACTGTCAAATAACAAAATCATATCAGGAGGCACAATGTTGTTCATCTCTTAGTTAAGGAAGTCTCAGCCCAATCCTCTATTCAAGTTAATAATTGCCTTTACAAATGAAAGCTAATGTGTGAAGAGATACTATGAGTTCACACTAACCTATTGAGAGTCAATAGTCTCCCACTAGTTTTAGCATCCATAAATTTTTTTTAAAATATATTTTATTGATTTTTTTACAGAGAGGAAGGGAGAGAGACAGAGAGTTAGAAACATCGATGAGAGAGAAACATCGATCAGCTGCCTCCTGCACATCTCCTACTGGGGATGTGCCCGCAACCCAGGTACATGCCCTTGACCGGAATTGAACCCGGGACCCTTCAGTCCGCAGGCCGACGCTCCATCCACTGAGCCAAACCGGTTTCGGCTCCATGGATTTTTTTAACCAAATAATTCTTCGTTATTAGTGCTAAAAAGTAAAATAGCTTAAACTTCTTTCCTAATTATGTATTTACTAGAGGCCCGGTGCACAAAATTCGTGCGGGGGGGGGGGGGCCCTTCAGCCCGGCCTGCAAGCCACCAGCATCCCTCGCCCTGGCCTCTGGCCAGAAGTCCCTCCCCTCCCTCCCTGTGGCCAGCGAGTGGACACTGGGCTCGTGTTGCCAGGGCAACGCCACCAGCATCCCGCCCCGGGCTGCTATGGGTGCCACCATCTTTGTCATGGAGTGATGGTTAATTTGCATATTACTCTTTTATTAGATAGGATTCACTTGTTTATATCTGTATGCATTAAAAGATTTATTTTATTCCATGGGCTATATATATTGCTAACTTTATTTTGATGTTCAAATGGTCTCAGATTTTTCCAGTGATGATCTCTCTAAATAGGTTTCTGTGTCTCTTTGGCAAGTCCCTATAATTTATTTATTTTTTGTAAAATTTTATAAGATTTTAAAATTGATTCTTTTAGAGAGGGAGGACAGGAGAGGGAGAGAGAAACATCAATGTGAAGGCAAAACAATGTGAGGGCATTTGGCTATCTCCTGCATACCCCTACCTGGGATTAAGCCCGCAACCAGGACATGTGCCTATGCCCTGACCAGGATTCAAACCAGTGACTTTAACATGCACAGGAGGATGCCCAACCAACATGAGCCACACTAGCCAGAGCACCAAGTCCCTATAATTTTCTTAATGTATTTCCTTACTTTCTGGAAACATGGTATTCTGCACTCATATTATATTTTTATTTTCTGTAACTCTGCCCTTAAATTAGCCTTTCCTCCAAGAAGCAATAGATTCTTAGAGTTGAAAATAATATAATTGCATCAAGCCCCACTCTCTCTCATATACATGAGCTAAGTTTCTCACTGTATGATGTTTCAAAAGAAACTAGGTGGAATCCTGTAGTAATGGATTGTAAATGAATGTATCAACATGAGAACGCATGGTTTTATAAATAGGTAGATGGGGAATATTAAAATAAACACCAAAAAATAATTTAAAAATAAAAAATAAACACAACAAATATATTTAGCTAGACATGTCATTATTTTAGTGGGGAAGTAACAGAAGAGACAAACAGAACCACTAAATTTAAAATTAAAAAAAGAAGGTTTGTTTTAAAAAAAACACAATCATTTTCTAAAGTTTTGAGTGTCTAAGAAATTTTGTCCTTTACTAGGTTGTTATTGCTTTGGTAATGATGCATTTATTCCTCAAATTTAAAAAAATATGCATTTATACTATTTCTGCTATAATAAGAATTGTTTTTATTAGGTAAGTACTTAATCTTAACTAGGAGTTGGTATTCATTCAAATATTATTGCATCAATATGTAGAGGGGCCTGCTTCACAAAGTACTGTCTCATAATGTTTTTCAATCAACAAAGCCCTTGAAACTGTTCAGCTTGTTAGGCATTTGCTATAGAAGAGTGCATCCATCTTTGAAAACAAGATGCAGGGAAATACCGTCCTCATTTTCTCCAGTACTTAGTTTGTTCAAAGGACTGTAGCCATTTTAAGAGGTGCTAAAGATATGCATGCATAAGGCTTGATCCTGCTAACAATGAAGAAGTATAATGAGCATTTTTTATTTGAACTGAAGAGTTTCAAAAGGATGCAAATTAGTATCTTACTTGAAAAGTATAAAAATCCCATCAAGTTAAAGAGCAATTTTTTTTCAGATTCTAAGTTTATCATGAGCATTTAAAAAACAACTTGTGTTTACTACATTTGCCTAGAGTATACTGCAATCCTTTCATTTCCCCAATGAGAGCGTACTTCAGAGATATCAAGGACACTCACAATTCTTAATAAGGTATACAAGTGAAGGAGGGGGTCGTGGTAATAACTGGGAAATGTCACCTGAGAAAACAGAATATAAATTTAACTGTCAAAGTTAAGAGCAAGGAGATGTCAATCATATCTATCTTTATTAGTTTTCTATTGCTGTGGAACAAATTACCACAAATTTACTGACTTAAAACAGCTCATCAGTTCTCATCTAGTTCTGTAGGTGAGAGGTCTAGGCAGGCTTGGCTGGGCTCTCTGCTTAGGCTGTCCCAAGGCCAAAGCCAAGAAGTCAGCTGAGCAGAGATCTTATCTAGATACTCTGGGGAAGAATTCATTTCCAAGCTCCTTCCCAACTATGTCAGAATTCCATTTCTAACAGTTATAGGACCGAAGAGGAACAGAAGAAAAGGAAGTCACTAAATCTCTCTCTAAAAAGATAGGATAGTGATGAGGAGCATACCCTCCCAAAATATGCCTCTTTGGCATATTAATTATATTGAGGTGATGATTTTTAAGAAATGGCAGGCACAGAAGCTCTGAAAACCAAGAAAGTGTTATCCTATGGCAATTTGCATTGATAAAAGAAATCTCCATTTGTAAGTGTGTCTTCCTCTCCATACCAGGAAGAGGAGGATGATCAAATTTCTAAGACTCTTAATAATGAAGAATACATAGATTTAAATCTGAGTAACAACCATACCCATGTTTAGTGAGCTTTTCCTGGTAACTTCTCATAATTGGCCTTCAAACCCCTCAACATATTCCTTTAGTCTTCAGCTATTTAGTCTTCAGTATTTAAGGAGGTGGCTTGGGCCATTTAGGAGAGCAATTCAATTTTACTGGGAATGTCCCAGGTATACAGGAGGTATACATGTTATTAAACTTCTGTTTGTTTTTATCCTGTTAATCTGTCTTTTATTATGGGGGTGGGAGAGTGGGAAGAGGTTGGAGAGTTGGAGGTTGCATTGTTACCTGTGGAAGTAGGGTATCCTCTTCCCCACTGGGTGCTGGAAGTTGGGCCCTTACGAAAAAGAATTATCTAAGACTCACACGGGAAAATGAGTGATTTTTATTTGCATAGAATTACATCCCTGGGTTTCCATTTCCCTTAATCCAGTCCTGGAAGAAAAGCAGCTGAGGAGTCAGCAGAACTAAAAGCAAAGACAGTGTACAGAGTTTTCATTCCGTGTTGGAATTGGGTCCGGTTTAGCATTAGGCTAGTTGCAGTCCATCAGTCCATTGTATGGGGCCCACGTGGCTGTGGGCCATGTGGGCAAACGGAGGAGCACCAAGAGAGCACTGGGAGCACAAACCAAGAGCAACCAAGAATGCAAGCCAGGAGAGACCAACAGGGCCAAGAGAGCAAGTTCCTTTGTTTAGGGACTTAAGTACCCCATGTCTTTGTGTGCTTGCAGTAGCCATACCTACTCAGGCCAATGACCTGGTCCCAGGTGTGACTGATACACAAGTACCTTACCTATTTCACCCAGACTTCACTGGGCATGCGTCTATACTCCCCCTCACCAGTCCCTTCCCTCAGAGATCTGCGGGGAATAGACCGGTGGCTCCCTGGGGAAGTGAGAAACTGCAGCTGCACAAACGACTATACTATTTGGCCTTCCCTTTACTCCTTTCCTGCTAATAATAACTAGGCTAATTACAATGGCATCAGTATCAGCCAGCAACATATAAGAGTAGAAGGGAAATTATTTTTTTTCCTCTACTACAATAGAAATTTCATATTTCTCCCTCATTCTCCCATCCTGACTTTCTTTCCTTCATATTCTCCTTTTGTCACCTCTGAATAAATGATATTCAGTAACTTTCCCTAATGTGAGGGGTAAGACTATAAACCCACATTCCAGTCCAGGTATCTCAGGCAGGCACATATTGAGCTGCTATAATAGAAATGCCTGCTGCTCCTATATACCATTACTATTTTCAGTGACACCACCCAAACATCATTTCAGGAGTTGATAAAATGAAATAACTTTCCACAATGCTACCATCAGAGAATTTTATGTTATCATAAAAAGGCACTAATTAACACACAAAATCAGGGACAGCTTTTTGTCTTTCCTCTAAATTACAGAAATCGTGAAAAATTCTGTATTTACCATTATTCTTGTTGTATGTTCTTATAGACAAAACTATAGACCACTGCTAAACTCATTTTGGAAAGCTGACACATTCACAAATTATTAATGACATGTATTTACATTCTAAGCATTTTTTTTAAAAAAGAAATATTGAGTTTATTTTAGACATTTAAAAATTTACACTTTGCTATATAATCATCTATACTAACAAAAGCATAATATGCTAATTAGACTGGATGTCCTTCTGGACGAAGCCGGGGCTGCAGGGGAAGCCTGGGTCCCAGGTGCCAGAGGGAAGGGAAGCCGGTGCCGGTAGCCAGGGGAAGGACAGCCTACTCTTGCACGATTTTTCGTGCATCAGGCCTCTAATAGAAAATATTTCTAAAACCAGGCCTCTGGTTTTCTGCAAATATTACACATCACAACAATTAAGCTTTCCTGCAAATGTAAATTTTTTTAAATGACAATTTCTAAGGAGAATGACTCTAAAGTTACCTTTGTCCTCCAAACCCTAAATCTGGATAGAAAAGGACTGAAGAGAATCATTTTATTTGATTTTCACAAATTATTGTCTAGAATGTGCTACTCAAAACATGATTCTGTGATAAGAAAATTGCTCCTGAATATAAATCATTGCAGAACACATCCAGCTTTGAAATATATAGTCAGTTGTTTCTTAAGTATTCAAATCATATACTAGGCTTTTCAAAATCATTTGAATTTTTCAGGATCAAGGCACAATTTTCAGATCATCATTTCTGGTTATCACAGAACTATGGTCAGTGGGTCCTAAAAAATACTAGTTGAATCGAGCAATAATATGTTCATTTGTAAAAATATTGATTGCATATATGTGTAGATATACTTTGTGGTTATTTTAATGTTGTTTATGTAAACAAAAATTAATTTTAGATTGTAATAAGGAATAAAACAGCATTTATTTCAGCTCAAGGAGCTGTAACCTGATAGACACAGCTTCAGGAAGCAACCTAAATGGTTGAGAAAGTACCTGCCAACTTTTCAAGTTTATGCAAATGAGGTTCCCAAATTGTGCACTTTTGATTGGTTAATATAGCTGCAAATGAGGTTACAATTTGTATAGTTCTGATTGGACAAGGGAGGTCTCACTCCATTGGTCAGAAGGCAAAACCAGGAACTCTCTTATAATAGTTGACTGATATGGCAGACATGAGAAGGGCATAGTGCAGGAATCCAAGAGTTCAGTCTGAGGTTCTTCCTAGTGAAGAATATGTGAGGAGCCCTTGTCAGCAAATGGCTACTAGACACTTATTACTCATAAAATTTGTGTCCTTAGTTGACCATGGAGAGTCTATGTCAGCAGATAAATTCCTTCTGGGGTTAACATGAAATGAATCCTTCTTCTCAGGTTCATATTTGCAAAACGTAGTAGGAGTAGAAATATTTCTAATTATAGCCAAGCCTAATTGCTTCCATAACTTGATATATTTATTATATTACTTTGAATACCTGGTGAAGTAACTTTTCCATGGTTACTTTAAAACACACACCATATAAGTCTTGATCAAGGGAAGAATCTAGGTGAGACTGAACAGAGGCCACTACCTCCTTTCTTGTGAAATGCTATTTCTGGTCTATTCTGTTAGGCCTCACAGGGTAAACTATAAAGAAACCCTGTCTTAATAAATAAAAAATAGGATATTTATATGATAGAACTCAGAAGACCATTTTCAGATGGTAAAGTGCTCCCTTGTGTTAAATTGGCCTCCATTACTCTGCTAATTCCCCATCAATATTGCCTAAAAAAATGTGTGTGTGTGAGATTTATATATTTATTTGTTTATCTCCAAATCAGGGCATCCTAGCTTATATTCTTTCCCCTTTTTTATCCTGATGTGATGTGACCCAAACTACAATCTTTTAAAAAAAAATAAGCATTGAAAACAGAATTATTAAATAAATAAACAATGGCTTACTTTAAAAATGAAATTCTAACCCTCCCCAAAGTCAACTTGCCCCACAGTCTCTGTTCTATCATGTGCAGTTCTGAGATAGTTAGCCACTAAAATCAAGGACTGGCAGAGCCTGTGAGGGAAATCATCTACACTAATAAAAGAGAAACATGGTAATTAGCGTACGACCGCTACCCTTCCCATTGGCTAATCAGGGAGATATGCAAATTAACTGTCAGCCAAGATGGCGGCCGGCAGCCAGGCAGCTGATGCGAACAGGGAGGCTTGCTTCCTTCAGTGACAGAGGACTCCAACATTCCCCGCCTGCCTTGTCGGCCTCTGAGCTTCAGTTGGAAACATTGTAACATTTATAGAAGATAAACAAAACCCCAGAAACCTCCTGTCAGTCAGCCGGGATCTCAGAGCTGGAGTCGCAACATTGTTTCGAATACAGAAAACAAAGGCCAGAAACCTGCTTTCAGCAGCCGAGCCTCAGAGAGAAAGCCGGCTCTCAGCTCCAGTGACAGCCATAGAAGGTAAATAAATGCCAGAATTAAAAAAAAAGAAAAAAAGGAGAGGTTTGGAGCTTCAGTCGCCCGCCAGCCTGAAAACGGCCCTCAGCCCCTCACCCAGACTGGCCAGGCACCCCAGTGGGGACCCCCACCCTGAAGCAACAAGATGGCAGCTAATTTGCATACTGAAGGCAGGCAGCAGCAGGCAAGGCTGTCTGCGGTCTGGGACCCGGATCTGTGCCCCTGCCGATCCTGCCAGGCGGGCGGCAGTGCTTGAGGCTGTCTGCGGTCCCAGGACCCGGATCTGTGCCCCTGCCGGGCGGGATCAGCGGAGCCGCGAGGCCTCCCGGCACCGGGATCAGCATGACAGGGGGCAGCGCCCAAACCCCCTGATCGGCCCTGCTCTGTGCGTGACAGGGGGTGGCGCTGCAACTTCCCTATCGACCCTGCCTTGAGTGTGACAGGGGGTGGTGCCCCAACCCCCCAATCAGCCCTACCCTGAGCGTGACTAGGGGTGGCATCGCAACCTCCTGATCCACCCTGCGCTGTGCATGACAGGGGGCGGCGCCCCAACTCCCCAATCGGCCCTGCTCTGAGCCCGACCAGGGGCTGCACCTAGGGATTGGGCCTGCCCTCTGCCACCCGGGAGCAGGCCTAAGCCAGCAGGTCATTATCTCCCGAGGGGTCCCAGACTGCGAGAGGGCACAGGCCGGGCTGAGGGACCCCCTCTCCCCCCGGAGTGCACAAATTTTTGTGCACCGGGCCTCTAGTCTATAATAATAAAAGCATAATATGCTAATAAGACCGGACATCCTTCCAGATATCCTTCCGGGACAAAGCCGGGGCTGCAGCCACAGGATCATGGCAGCTGCCACGGTTGTGAGGGAAGGATCCAGGCAGCTGCAACTGCAAAGGCCTACTCTTGCATGAATTCCATGCATCAGGCCTCTAGTCCATATATATTTTTAAATGTCCTCCTCATCTCTTGGTTGGTCTGGGGTTTAAAGGGAGCACAACATTTCACATTTCATACTTCAACATTAAAAAGTTTACCAACTTCAACATTCTCATGTTTATGTACTCAAGACCAAGAGATTTTTTTACTCTTTTTAATGTGAAATAAAGTTGTTTTTCTCATGAGCTAATAGATCCAGTTGTGAGTCTCACCCTCTGAGGAAACCCTTAGAGGTTGCATATTCATTACTCTGCAGCAATCACTTGCTTATTAAAGACATGAGGTCACAAGGTTTTCCTGAGTCTAACTCACAGTGGAACCAATTAGGAAACACCTATAATTTTTGTGAAAATAAAATAAAATACCCATGCATGAAAAAAAAATTAATAAAAGATCTACTCTGGCCTGTGTGGCTAAGTTGGTTGGACGTCATCCTGTGCACCAAAAGGATACCAGTTCAATTCATGGTCAGGGCACATGCCTGCCTTGAGGGCTCGACCCCCTGTAAGGGGCGTGTAGGAGGCAGCCAATTGATGTTTTGCTTTCACATAAATGTTTCTCTCTCTCCCTTCCTCTATATTTAAAAAACCAATACAAAAAATTAAAAATTAATAAAAGATCCTTTTACTAGAAGTTACAAAACATCTATGGAAGGATCTACTAGTATACCAGGTAGACACTTCCTTATGCAGTTCTTAATGGGTCTTTGGCTAGTTCTCCAAGCTCCAGCTCTGCCATTTGTGCTAATCCTGCCTTGTCACACTTGTAGACATAACTTACAGTCTCTCTGACTTCATGCTGCCCTGAGTATCAGATTCAGGTTAACATTCAATTTGCCAGGATTCTATCCCTGACCACATTTCTCGCCTCAATATTTCCCCTGAAGGATCCCCATTTTGACCAAACCCAACATTTTTACACTGGAGAAGGGAAAAGCAGAAGCCATTATATTATAACAAATCTATCACTGACAGGTCATTTAAAATATAAAGGAACTTTTGAAGGAGGGAATTTTAGAAATGCTAATTATAGCCACATTTGTAGAATTTTTAATAAGAAAAGTTTGATTAAAAATAGTCACAGCTTGGAGTCATAAAAGGAAGAAGCAGTGCCTAATAAATCTGACAATTTTTAAAGATAGAACACAGAGTCAAAAGGAGGAACCTGAGGACTAATTTGCCTCTGGTTTGAGAGTAATTCAACATAGTATAGCACACAGAAGACTAATTTAGGGGGTCAGGAAGTGTGGCATCATGGAGTGAGCACTGAAAATAATATAGAAAATTTTAGATGGTAAAGGACTTCAGGCAGACAAAAATGCTTTGAAATGAATAGTGTCTGAGAAAAAATGTTCATCATATAGATATCTAGTTTTAGGCAATTGAATTGTTAGTGACCTAGCAGAAGGAAAATAGATGAAATAAAAAAAAGAAAATGTTCACACTACTGGTTAATTCATGGAAAATAAGAACAAAATAAAACCAAATAGTTTGACTAGATTAAAACATTAGGTGACAGTTTAGTTATCATTCTTTAGAATACATATGTATCTTGTACACAATTGAAAGGTAATATAATAAGGATATGGATAAACAGAAATAAAGAAAAATATTACTTATACATTCTGGCAAAGTTGTCAGTCGAGGACTGAAAAGTTATTAGAGTTAGAATATTAAGACCTTGTTTAGGGGCTTCTAGTCAAGATAGCAGAGTAGGTAACCGCTGTACACTACTCCCACAATCACTTCAAAATTACCTGAACTACAGAACGACCATTATCTGGAACCACCTAAAATATAGCTGAACTGAAGTCCTATAACAAAGGATAAAGAAGAAGCCACATCTACACTGAGAGGAGGCACCAAGGCTGCTCCTATACCCATGTGTGGTGGTTAAAAACCAGTCAGGATATCTCAGGTATGAGGGCCTCCCTGAGGAGTGAGGATTCCCAGCTCCACAGCACACTTCCCAGCCCAGGATTCCAGAGCTGGGAAGAGAGGCGCTCATTACTTCTGGCTATGAAAACCAGAAGATTGTGGCTGAGTGAGACAGAGGGCTTCTGAAGTCCCAGGCACTCCTCTTAAAGGTCTTACACTTGAACTTGGTGACAGACGCACTCACTCTTGAGATTCAGTGCTGGGGAAAAGCACAGGGACACTTAGGGAGGAACTGAATTGTCTGGCTTCAGGTTGAAGGCTGGAGGAGCTGCTTTCTCCCAGACAGAAATTCTAGGAGGAGCCATTGTTCCTTTACTGAGCCCTTGCCCTGAAGGTGCAGACCGGCACTATGTCTGAGTTTCAATCAGCCTGGTTAACACTATTCCCCTGGCCTAGTGATTCTCTGAGACCCAGACACACAACTTGCAGGCCCACTCAAGCCACTTCCAGTGGCTTTTGCATACAGACAGCCTGTCTTGGCTCACGCTATCTTTTGTAAAATCTCTCAAATGTTCACAAACCCCAAACAAGCAGCATTTGGCCTTGGCCTGCCCCATATCTCTTGCTGAGCAGCCCCAGCAGCAACTAGCCTCAGTTTGCAACTTACCTTCTTCCAGGGATCTCCAAACCTAGCACAACTGAGAACCATCTACAGATCACTTTGTAGTTCATACCAGGTGGCTCTGAGCAAGGCACAGAAACAGCTGACCTTAGCACGCACCTCCCTAGAGGCCCTAGAACCAAAATACCACACCAGAGGACCACATAACCACCATCACAAACAACATACTCAAAGAGCAGACTTGGCAGACACCATAGCCCTGCTAAAGTGAATCCTGCTATGTAGGGTAAGCCCTGCACAATAACCCTCTATAATGGTCACAGCCAGTCCTTAAAACCAAGCAGCCTGAGGGTCAATCCCCCCAAACAGCAATCAAGGCTCAACTACCCCAGAAGGGCACACACATCTCACACAAGAGACACACCTGGAGTACCCAGCTCAGGTGACCAAGGAGACTGTTCAACTTGGCCCCACAGGATAGCCACGACACAAGGTCACTCCACCAAAACCAGGAGACATAGCAGCTCTACCCAATACATCGAAACAAAAACAGCAAGGTAGCTATACGGAGAGACAAACAAACATGCCCCAAATAAAAAAAAACACACACAAAAAAAACCAGGAGAAATCTCCAGAAAAAGGGCTAAATAAAATGGAGGCAAACAATCTACCTGATACAGAGTTCAAAAAAAATGGTTATAAGGATGCTCAAGGAACTTGGTGAGACCTTCAACAGCATCAAAAAGGACACAGAAACCATAAAAAACAACCAGTCAGAAATGAAGAACACAATAATTAAAATTAATAATACATTAGAGGGAATTAACAGCAGATTAGATGAAGTAGCAGACTGAATCAAAGACTTGGAAGATAAGGTAGCAGGAAAAAAAACAAATAGAATGGCAAAAAGAACAAAGAATCAAAAAAACTAAGTGCAATTTAAGGGACTTAAATTCACATTCACATGGTAAGGTTACCAGAGGGAGAAGGGAGAGAGCAAATAATTAAAAAACTATTTGAAATAATAACAGAAAATTTCCCTAACAAAGTAAATAGACATACAAGCCAAGGAATCACAGAGAGTCCCAAATAAGATGAACTCAAAGAGGTCCACAACAAGACACATTGTAATTAAAATGCCAAAGGTTAAACACAAAGAGAGAATCTTAAAAGCAGCAATAGAAAAGCAATTAGTTACCTAAAAGAGAGTTAATTACCTATAAGACTTTCAACTGATTTCTCAACATAAACTTTGCTGGCCAGAAGGATAGGGCAGGAAATATTCACAGTGATGAAAAGCAAGAACCTACAAGCAAGATTACTCTACCCAACAAAGATATCTTTTAGAATTAAAGGACATGTAAAGGACTTCCCAGATAAGAAAAAGCTAGAGTTCATCAACATCAAACCAGTATTACAAGAAATGTTAAAGGTATTCTTTAAGAAAAAGGAGAAAAAAGATCAAAAGTATAAATAATGAAATGGCAATAACTGCATATCTATTGACAATTACTTTAATTGAAAATGGACTAACTGCTCCATTCAATAAAGATATAGTGTGAGGGAATGGATATGAAAAGCAGACCCTTATATATGCTGTCTGCTTAAGATTGAAAAACACACAGATTGAAAGTAAAGGGATGGGGAAAAAATATTGCATCACAATGGAAACAATAAAGCTGGGGTAGCAATACTTATACCAGATAAAATAAACTTTAAAACAAAGGCTATATAACAAGGGACAAAAAAGAACCCATCAATACCACTTTTGGATATTTACCTAAAGAAACTCACAACACAAATTCAAAGGGACATATGCATCCACGTATTCATTCCAACATTTTTTACAATAGCCAAGACGTGGAAGCAACCTATGTGTCCATCAAAATGAATGAATAAAGAAGAGTAATGCATACATACAATGGAATATGACTTAACCATAAAAAAGAATGAAATATTGCCACCTGCAACAACATGGATGGACCTAGAGGGTATTGTACTGAGTGAAATAAGTCAGACAGAGAAAGAAGAATGCCATATGATTTCACTTATATGTAGATTCTAAAAAATATAAAATAAACAAACATATTCATAGATACAGAGAATTATTCTTACAGTTGCCAGATGGGAGGGGTGTTGGAGACATGGATGAAATAGTGAAGGGTTTAAGAAGTACAAATTGTTAGTTATAAAATATTCGTGGGCATGTAAATATAGCATATGGAATATAGTCAATAATATTGTAATAACTCTGTATGGTGTCAGAAGGGTACTAGCTTTATCAAAGTGATCACTTGTTAAGTTATATAAATATCTAATCATTATGTTGTACACCTGAAACTAATATAATATTGTATGTCAACTGTAATGAAACTCTATTTTTAAAAAGACCATGTTTATAATACCAATTGAGAGAAAAATGGAATAAAATATTAAAACATTAACAACTAGCTAAAATCAGTTCAAATTAAACAGAAAATACTTTTAAGTAAGAAAACTATTGCCTACTGTGCAAAATAAATATATTATTTAGAAATGATAATTTCTGTGTTTTAAAACGTATTCCATTTCTTGACTTTTTTCTCACAGTCAATGTAATGTTATACACACATCACTTATCTGCTCCTACCTCCCATACCTCTGTACACCTCTAATATTTTAGTATGCCACAGAATATCTGAATTATATTACAGGTTTATAAGCATGGAGGCAGGTCTAAATTGTTATACTAGTAAACTGTTGCACTCTTAAGTCCTATTTCAGGTATCCCCATTTTCCCCTCCTGAATCTGCATTTTCTAAGTCACTGATGGTGTCTATTATGCAGAAAATTTTTACTAAAGTGTTGTAGCACATGTGAAATTTATTACAAAGTTTTAGACATAACCATATTTCTCACTAGCTGTGCTGTAGTAATAAGTGAATGAATAGGAAATTGTGAATAACCTACACTAGTATAGTAGAATATTGCATCAGAGCATGTGTGTGGCATTATATTCAAGATTCCTGTGGCTAAGATAGCAGCTATTTTTGAATGTCTATGATTGTACAGAGGTAATCTTCTCATACTTTACACAAATTACCTAATATAATGCTCACACACACAAAAAAAAAACCTATTAGGTAAAAATTATTAGTCCTATTTTATAGATAGAAATTTGAGGAACAGAGAAATAACTTTCACAAAAATGACAGCATTCAATAAGTTATTCTGTCATAACCAGGATATGAGGCTTATTTTATCTTTCTTTAAAACTTATACTTGGAACCACTTTGATACCTGTGCACAGAGAAATAGGACAGCAGCAAAGTAAATGGCTCAAACACAATTTTACCTAAGGTCATTCCTCTCCTAATGGGATGTTAGTTGAAGCCAAGATATTGGTCATTACTGAAAAATACCTATAAAATAGTCTAATCTTTATATGCCTCAAAAATAAGAGGGAGCCGAGGATATTCTGCAAGAGGGAGAGCTGCCACTCACCAGGAGGTCTAAGTGATAAGTAAAATGTAATTCTTTTAAACCATGATACAAATTCCTGACTAAACTGGGTTCATTGACACAGGTAGGGGTTTCAGATGGGATATTACAACATAATATTTAATACTGAGCACCAATTGAAAAAAAAAACAACAACTAGATCTATGAACATTTTTACCATTGAAGAAAGAACACTTTACCTTAAATTAATTGTATTTGTGCATTTCAGGCAGATTAAGAAAAGGCATAGGACTCACCTTACCCCTGGAATGTCATATACCTAAGAAATTGTTTTTTTTACTAGGTTCAGTAACTGGCACTAGTTTAGGTATACATTTGTTAAAGTGCGTATTGTTGCCATAACAAATACAATCATCTAGCCCCCATTCCTTCCCGTAAGACCTGGAGGAACAAAATAAAGGACGACAGACAGTTGCAGAAAATGGCAGGTGACTTAAAAAATAAAATAAAATTACAACAAAAATAACAAAACTTTAAAATACAAGCTTATTTAGGGTTGACATTTACAGAGAATAATATTTCTTGCCACCCTCATGTAATTAGAACCTAGTCATCTATGTGATGAAACTATTCACTTAATTAATTCTCAAGTTTTGGGAGAAACTGCAGATGAAAAACTTCTTCACTTAAAGTAAGTAACAAAGAATATATTCTTTTCTGAATGCACAATGTTTTGTTCAGGTAATCCCCATTAACACAAAATGAGAAAAGGTATACACATAAATTCTTTCTCATTAAAGTAAAATTATGCACATTAGCATGTTTAGTGTTATATATAAAAAACATATACCATGAATTGACAATTAAATTGCCTACATTCATTTTCAAGTAATTGGGAAAAATTATCTCTAAAACGCACTCTCTTTGTTTTTCTTCTCTTCTAGGAAATTAAAGTGAATTAATAAAGATAATTCTTGATATAGGACTATGATATTCTAAAATATATTTAAAGGTAAAAGATTAAAAGTAGATTGAAACCTGACAAAGTAGTTTCTTGAGCATATCAAAGCATAACTAATAAAAAATTATGAAAATAAGATTATAAGTAAAAATTTTGTCAGAAATGTAGAAGATGACTAAAGGAAATGAATGGATCTGTAATGGGACAATCAATGGGTTTCTGCTTCCTGCTACTACTTGAGCTAATTAAGCAGAGACAGCGTTGAATCATATATAAGCATTTATTCCAATACTGCTGGCAGTATGGGAGAGCAGCAGGTCACCCACAAATATCTGCTCTGCACCCCACCATAAGCCAGCTGCTTATATTGGAAAGAAGGACAAAGATTACATAGGGAAGGACATGCCAAATGGGCAGTTGACAGATAATGGGGACTGGATATTTGCAAATGCCTGCAGGTATGCAAAGGATTGGTGTCTTCAAAGGGCTCTGGTTTCTGCAACAAGGTTGTTAATCTTTCCATGATAATAGGCAGCTCCCTGATGAGGAGGATGGGCTGAATTTCCAGGTTAGCTACCAGGTTCCAATTGCAACTACCAGTTAGGTTAGAACAGTGGTTCTCAACCTTCCTAATGCCGTGACCCTTTAATACAGTTCCTCATGTTGTTGTGATCCCCAATCATAAAATTATTTTCGTTGCTACTTCATAATCATGTTGTTATCCCCAACCATAAAATTATTACTTCATAACTATAATTTTGCTACTGTTATGAATCGTAATGTAAATATCTGATATGCAGGATGTATTTTCATTGTTACAAATTGAACATAATTAAAGCATAGTGATTAATCACAAAAACAATATGTAATTATATATGTGTTTTCTGATGGTCTTAGGCGACCCCTGTGAAAGGGTCGTTCGACCCCCAAAGGGGTCGCGACCCACAGGTTGAGAACCGCTGGGTTAGAATGTGCCTTCTTTAATCAGAATAAAGCAATCACGGTTAACAGAGCATGATTAATATTTCTTACAATATTATAGCTGGTCCCCAATATTTTATTTCTGCCCCTATCATATCCACAGATTTTAGAATACAAGAGTCCTTACTTGTGTAGTTCTTTGTGAGCCCTATTATCAATCAACAGCTCTCAATTGCTAAGTTTTCATTTAACAATTAAAAGAGTATTTGTGTTCCAGCTTTAGCTGATATGCTTGAATTCAAATTCACAACTCGAATTCAAATTCATGTCATAATATATTAAAACAAACAATTGTCTTGGGAAGACTTATTATAAGAATGGGTCTATTTTCAGCCTAGTGCAGTGGTTGGCAAACTCATTAGTCAACAGAGCCAAATATCAACAGCACAACGATTGAAATTTCTTTTGAGAGCCAAATTTTTTAAACTTAAACTATATAGGTAGGTACATTGTTATTAACTTAATTAGGGTACTCCTAAGGCTTAGGAAGAACCACACTCAAGAGGCCAAAGAGCTGCAGGTGGCTTGCAAGCCACAGTTTGCCGACCACGGGCCTAGTGCTTAAGAGCAAATCTGTTTGAGCTTGCTAGACAAGAACATTATTACACTGATTCTACTCCTTCAGCATTTATCTGCAAGAAGGTATGTGAACAGAACTGAAGGAAACCTACTTCATTCAAGTAATATGTGAAGATGATAATAATAAAAATCATAATAGCAACAGCCAAAATTTATTAAACACTCTACATATCAGAAACTTCACTGATCCTTTTAATGTCTTTTTCTGCATATGAAACTTCTGTTTTACTTAGGTTTCTATGGTCATTATTTTACAACTAGAGGCCTGGTGCACAAAATTAGTGCACTCAGGGGGGTTCTTCAGCCCAGACTGCACCCTCTCGCAGTCCGGGAGCCCTCAGGGGATGTCCAACTGCCAGCTTAGGCCCGCTTCCTGTGGCAGTCGGACATCCTTAGCACTGCCGCGGAGGCAGGAGAGGCTCCCACCACCACTGCCACTGTGCTTGCCAGCTGTGAGCCCGGTTTCTGGCTGAGCGGCACTCCACCTGGGGGAGCACATTGACCACCAGGGTGCAGCTCCTGCATTGAGGCCCCCTGGTGTTCAGTGCACATCATAGTGACTGGTCATTCTGCTGTTTGGTCAATTTGCATATTAGCCTTTTATTATATAGGATTTAGATCACCATAATTACTGCATTCCCAAGATAAATATGTGTGTGATGGAATGTATAGGAAATCATGTGATTTTGAGATAAATACAGTTAGTAGTATCTCTGCTCACTATAATATATCATCAGTAAGTACCTGATCAAGGTTATCAGGAAGGCCAGAAAAGGTCCAAAGGTCTGACTGGGAATATCAGTTTCCTGTGGCAGCTTTGGAGAGAGACCACAAACTGAGTGACTTCAAACAATAGAATTTTTTCACTCATATTTATAGCCAGAATCAAAAATTTAAATGGTGGCATGGCTACATTCCCTATGAATGATTTAGAGGAGAACCCTTCATGGGCTATTATGACTTCTTGTGGTTTTTGGCAACCTGGACTTTTTAAGCTGTGGCAACATCATTCCAGTCTCTGCTTCCATCTTCACACCACCTTCTTGGGACTCCCAGGAAGCTCCCTCATGCTCCATCTTAATCAGAAATCCTCAAGGAGAACCACTCCTATCATATCTATCACCTGATTAGTTTTAAAAAGTATATAAATGCATATCATGGAATAATTTATAAATTAAATTCATGTAAATTTATAAAACTCATAGAGATAGAATTTTTACAAGTGGTATCACCAAAAGACTGCTTACCAAGCTCCAAAGATGCAACTCTGTCACCATGGATGATGGGCCAAATTCAACCTGATTGCCTCATCAGACCACTGAAATCATGCACTGTGGGAGATCGCCTCTCCAAACACTAGTAAGACAGACAGAAGCCACTTATAAATTTACTAGTGCCCTAGTGCATGGATTCATGCACATTGAAAGGGAAATTAAGTAGAAGGTGGCCGGCGGGGCGGGACTGGGCCAGATGAGCTGGACACGCCCTGGAGCCAACCTCCTGCAGTCCCTCCCTGGCCGGCTGAACCTGGGGCAGCACCACAGCTCAAAGGTCATCTGCAGAGTGAGCAGGGTCCTTCCAGCAGGTGGGGTCCCTAAGCCTGGCCTGCGGGGATTGGGCCAAAACCGGCTCTCTGACATCCCCCATGGAGTCCCAGATTGTGAGAGGGTGGTTCTTGGGTAAGGCACCCTGGAATCAGGCTCCCTCCTCTCTGTTTCCACGTGCGTCACCCAAGAACCGCCATTGCCAAGTCACAGCAGCTTGGCAGCTCTTGCATTGCCCCTAGTGGTGGAATCAGACTCCCTCCTCTCTGTTTCTAGGTGAGTCACCCAAGAACCGCCATTGCCAAGTCACAGCAGCTTGGCAGCTCTTGCATTGCCCCTAGTGGTCAGTGCGCGTCATACCTACTGGCTGGTTGGACAGTTGCTTAGCCTTTTATATATATAGATGAGCAAGTAATATTGTAGGAAAAAAGCTACCAAGAATGTAGATTTTATTTATTGAACTATAGTACCTGGATATATGCATTTTGGGGAAGGGAGGTAGAAGTTATAATTAAATAAAATTATATAACCTGCTAAAATTTGGTAGACAAATAATATATAGAAGTATCAATTCTAGGTCTCCTAGTAATTCAGTATATGACATTAAACAAGTTATTTTAATTTTGTGTCACCAAGTGCCCCAAATTGGGAAATAAATATTAAAGAGTTATGTCCTGCTAGGCCTAGATAAATGTTTCAAGAATACTGACTACTATAACATATTATATAACATATTAAGCAATGCATTATTAATAACATTGTAATCAATTTAAATTTCTAAATTATTTTCCTATTTAAAGATAAGGATGCCGTGCACCTGTTTGTATTTCTTTAACACTGTATCAGATTATATGAAAATAAGTGCTTAAGGATGCCAGTGCACCTGTTTGTGTTTCTTTAAGTTAACACTGTATCAGATTATATGAAAATAAGTGCTTATGAATATAAACTACTTTTTTTAAAGTAGTTTAAAAAAATTGATTTTTTAGTAAAACTATCTCCTTGGCAAGGACAGTGTGTCACAGTAGCTGACAGCATATTGACCTAAATATAAACTTCTCATTGTCCTGACTATATTTTGTACCTTTAAATTGCTGAAAAGCAAATTTATACAAGTGTGTTTTATAATTTCAAAGGCCAATAACAGCCAACATTTCCAAACTGCTCTTTTAACCTCTATATCTAACAGGTTTCCTGGCAATATGATGCCCCTGGAGCCTTCCCTCACTGGCTCTCCAAGGCAGAACTTGTATTGTTACCCTCCATTGCCCATTGTGACAATTTGGCACCATTTTTCACTTTGGAGTCAGAGTGTGTGGTTTTAAATCTGGTTCAGTATTTAGTTGCTTAGTAACCATGGGTGATTTTATTTACTTTTCAATGTTTCAGTGCCATCGCATGTAAATAAGAATACAATTAATCACTATACTATAGAGTTGTGTAGATTCAGTGAGATAAAAGAGTGCTTAGAAAAGTGCCTGGTACCTTGTAAGTATTTAACAAAAATGAGTGAGTGAGTGATAATGATAGTGATGATTTTAATCTGCTGCCTTAACTTTTTGCAATACCACCCATTAAATAATTTAACTATTTAAATTTACCCCTGTGGCAAGGCAGCTAAAAATTGCAGTTCATTTGTACTATTTACACAGATCATGATAGAGGCCAAGGTTAGGAGATTAAATATGTTATGTACTGTCATGAGACAGGAGCTAAGCCAAACATTGGAGACAAAATGTTGAACAGAATATATGAGTAAGATAATGGGAATTAGCTATTTGGTATACATGAAGGAGGTATATGCACTAAGACATAAACACACTAAATGACAATCATTTGTAAATATCCTACTCTCTTCTCTGATCTCTGATATACAGACCAGTGATTTTCAACCGTTTACATCTCATGGCACACATAAACTAATCACTAAAATTCTGCAGCACACCAAAGAATATGTTATATTTTTGCCAATCGACAAAAAATTGGTATAATTTTGACTCATTCACAATAGATGGTTGTGTTGTGCTAGCTGTTGTCATTTTTTTTTACAATCTAAGGGAAAATAAGTCAGTGCCCCGAACTAAATAGTCAGGTATTGCATGTTTTAAAAGTTCTTGGTGCACACCAGTTGAAAATTGCTGGTATAGACTATGAACCTTTTAATTTTTTAAAATTCAATTGATTTCCATGTATGAGCCACAATTTCTTACTTACATGTTCAATTCTGGGAGGACAGTTTCATGTCATCTATATTTCTACCACCCAGCATTTAATGATATGTCAACTGTAGACCTAGGTGCCTTAGCAATTATAAATCATGCAATGTTTATAATAGTTATTAGTAGGTATAATGTGAACATTTTATTCATGACTCTGAGAACCTTCAGAAGATACTCCTTTTTAAATGAGCACAACCTTGACATAAAAATAGGAGTTATAATCATATTGTAGTAACTAGGGATTGAATTATTGACCTTTAAGCTTTGTGGGATCTTCTTGAACTGAAACCCATCTCTTTCAGGAAAAAGACCTACATAGTCCAACTTCTCCCTCACATCCCTGGGAGCAAAGCAGTAAATATCTACAGGGTCTTTTGAGCTTGAGAGGGTGGCAGAATTCCTTCTCCCATGAATAGGAAGAAAAGAGTCCTGGCTTACTTCAGCCTCAAAAGCCACAACAGAGAAAAAAAAAATAGCTTTGAAAAGGATGTCTACCAAGCATGGAAAGAATAAGCTGAATACTGTAGAATGGATGGGAGTGCAAAGAGGAGAATAAGAATCTATTATCACCTACTAATCATGCTACATATACCAAGATCAGTAAATACAGCTGCCTCATTCACTCTCACTGCTCACTAATTCCAGTGCCATCACTACCACCGCAGATTTGAAAATCAAACAGTGAACACTGCTGTATTATTCAAACATGAGATACTGAGTGTCCCCCAAAAATGTATACATACATTTTGATTAATTATAAAGGCAGGGTTTATTAAAATACATTTTATTTTCAAAATTGAGCTATCAGCTGTTAAAGCACGTGTACATGTTTTTGGGACAGCCTGTATGTTAGATTAATGAACTTTTTTGCAACAAGTTATATGCTTAACTAAATACATAAAATAGCTAACACCCAAAGAGCACTTAATATGGGCAAAATATTCCAATTGTGCAAATACTATACATAATAACTAATATAATGCTCACAACAAAGGTGAGGTAGTGCTATCATTATCCTCATTTTACAGATGAAGAGACTGAGGTGTGGAGAAATTAAGTGACTCACCTGCAGGAAGATGGACTCTAGAATCTGATCGCTGACTCTTCATGGTGACTCGTGGTTATTTTCCTCTCACCCTCGTGCCACAAATCCACATAGATATGTAAGTGCACCAAGAAACCTAGATAAGATGGATAAGAAGCCCAGAGGTAACAAGACTCCTAAGAAAACTAAAATGCTAATGAGTCATCTGTGAATAAATTGTGATTTCTTTTTTTAGTGGCTTCCTCTATCTGGCATCTTTCATAACCACTAAATAAATTTTCAAAAGCAACAAACAGAAAACATAATAAAAATTGTGGCTAGTGTTTGTTTATTTGCCTTCTAAGCTATAGGTATAAATTTACACTTCTATCCTTGAGCAACTGAACATATAATTCCCGCTAGCATGGATGAGAAATTATACAAATGTTTACAGACCCCTGAAAATATGTACACACTTGTAGCAATTTAGTGCTGTATCCAACTATGTACCCACTGAGACACTATTTCTACTGTCTGGACAGAGAACCCCCAAGCATCACAACATACTTGTTAGAATCACTAAAATCCAAAACCTGTTAGTACCCAATGCTGGTGATGATGTAGAGCAATAGGAATTCTCAATCTGTGCTGGTAAGAATGCAAAATGATACAGACACTATGGAAGACTGGCATTTTCTTGGAGCTAAATGTAGTCTTAACCATGTGCTCCAGCAATCATGTGCCTAGAGATTTACCTAAATGAGTTGAATACTTATGTACACGCAAAAACCTGCACATGGATGTTTATGGCAGCTTGACTTAGGATTTCCAAAACTTGGAAGCAACCAAGATGTCCCTCATGAGGTAAATATATAAACAAACTGTAGTACATCCATAGGATGGAATGTTATTTATTGGTGAGTTATCAAGCCAGTATGAAAAGGTTACTAGTACATATAGTATTATTCTAATTAAGTGACATTTTGACAAAGGCAAAACTCTAGATAATAGAAATATGAATGGTTGCCAGGTAAATGGGGTGTGGAGGGAGGAGGGATGTATAAATGAAGTATAAGGAACTTTTAGGACAGTTAAACTACTCCATCTGATACTGTAATGATGGATGCATGACATTATACATTTATCAAAACTTACAGAACTGTACAACACAGAGTAAATCATAATGTAAACAATGGACTTTAATTAATAATAAAGATTGGTTCATTGATTTAAAAAAAGGTACCACACTAACACAAAATGTTAAAATAGAAACCGCAAGGGGGGTAAGGGTATATATGGAAACTTCACTAACTGATCAGTTTTGCTGTAAACATAAAACTGTTCTAAAAAATAAAGCCTACTAATAACAAAAAAACTAGGAAAATGTGCTACATATGCACCATTCAAAATGTTTCATTGGACATTACTTGTTAAAGACTCTGAGATGTTTTTCAATAAATTATTGTTAGGTAAGTTGAGAAAACATTTTCCCCAACTTACTTAACAATATATCTTTCTTTTAGTAGATTGCCCATTTGTATCAAGGATATTACAGCATACAATACATACTGAAGCATCATGTTGCTTCTTCACTCACATTCACACATTCCTAAGTAGACCCACTAGCCTCATAAAGTAAGAGATGATCAATATCTTACCCCCACCCCCACCCCCCAGGCATCTTGCTAAGTGAAGTATCTCTGCATAGCGGTTTTTCCTGCAGGTTTACTAACAGTTCAGAGTCCAAGACGGTGCCCAAGACCTTTGTAATCATTCCTCTTCCTCTTTGTCTACAAATTTTTAGTTTCCAAAAGTACCACTTTTACTTACTATTTATTCATTATCCTGTATTTATTTTTATTTCCAACTCATTGTAATCTGGTAACAGTTTCATCTCAGTAAATTAGTACCTATGTATCTGAAACCCTTCAACGTTAGCAATGTAAGATTTAATAGATAAAGCTACTTAATCAAGTGCTATTAGCCAGGCACACTTCTTATTTTAATCCCATTGTTAACATGTAAAATGCTTGTCTTGAATTCATAGATTTCTCACATCATAGTTTCACAGTGCCAGGATTTCCCCCAGTATGCTTAATAAGGCATTCTTTCACTCTTGTGTACCCAAATCACTCTTATACCATGTACTTCCTCCTAGGGTAAGCCATGTGTATTTTGACATAGGCATATATTGACTAGATTTCCTTTCATTTTGAGGGCAAAATTTATTGATCCAGGATAATTAAGAGGAATTGTAGTGAAACTAGCAGAACCACACAGCTTAATCACCCATTAGATTCAGACCAAGCTTAGCTAAATGATTTGGAGATTTCAACCTGGTGATTAGAAAAGGAAATTGACTAACCAAATGTCTGCATTGAGAATATAGAGGGATATGTAAAATTAAAGGAAACAAGAACAGCAATATGATTCAAAACCATCCAATATACAATATTATTGTACCCAGTCCTGTCTTTTATGTGTTTGCTTCAAGATTTCACTCTCTCTATTATTTGGTATGAATAAATATGCATAGGCAATGGCTAATTAAGTTCAGGCAGAAATGACCCTCTTGAAACAGCCAGTGTGTAATGGTTTTGTCTTTTCATGTGAGTTGCTCTTTCCAAAAACAAATGCAAGCACATCAGTGGATATAAAAGAAAGAATACCCTATGGCCATTGTGGAGACAATATGTAAATAATGATTTTAAATTTGGCCTTTTCTAACAATTCCAAGATAATGATTTTTGTCTAAGAAGGATTTTCTTAGTTTAACTAGAAGTCACAATGTAGTAAACTCTCTCACCAGCATCACTTGTACAGTGAACTTTTGAGAGCTGATCATAGAGTTAGTAATTTCCCCAAATATTTCATCACCATCATTAGCATCGTAATTAACTCTTACTTACTTTATTCACATCTGTTTTATTAATTTTTTTATAAAAAGGGGGGGAGGATTACAGCTGCCAATGTGCTCTAATATTTCAAAAATTTTGAGATAAAATTATGTTTTTGGTGACAGCTATATTCTCTTCATATCTATTCAAAAAAGACAAGTAGGGACTGCTATCATTTTTAAGCCTGCTTAACACAATTTAAGAAATGGATGAAAAAAACTTAAGATGGGTGGGAAAAAATAGGAAATAGTAATAGAATAGTAACAATAATCTCATGGGATGCTTAAATACTCTGCATACTTTGTCAGTGTTTTTATAAACACCTTCTCCACCCATGTTCTTTATCCTCATAGTAACACAAATATATTACAATATATGAGGACTAAATACAGTTTTTCATGAACACACATAGGTAATTAGAAGCAAAGTCAGCATTATAAAGCATATCTTTGTTTCTTTTAATATTATAAACACTAGTTTAAAAAAAGGGAGTATTAACTTTCTTATTGGAAGCCACAATTTTCCAAAATATAATAAAAAAATTCTGTCACAAATAGGTTACAAAAATATAAGAAGGATAAATATTCATGTGCACAATATGAATCTAGTAGCTCAATTTTAAGAAAACCTACTCAACTGCAAATTGATAGAGATAGCATTTTCATATCAGAGACACTAGTTTCAGGGATTTAAATTTATAAAGCAATTTACTCAATTACTCACATCATTTGATTAAAATTTGTAATGATATTTTTAAGTGCAATTTTGTTTTATAATAATGGATCAACTTATCAATTATTCCTTTCCTGTTGTTTGTTTCTATTTGGCCTCATATTTTTATTTTATTTTTTTATATTTTTTTTATTGATTTTTTACAGAGAGGAAGGGAGAGGGATAGAGTTAGAAACATCGATGAGAGAGAAACATCGATTCAGCTGCCTCCTGCACACTCCCTACTGGGTATGTGCCTGCAACCAAGGTACATGCCCTTGACCGGAATCAAACCTGGGACCCCTTGAGTCCGCAGGCCGACGCTCTATCCACTGAGCCAAACCGGTTAGGGCAGGCCTCAGATTTTTAGATGACTATATCCTTTTCCTGGTATAATGTAAAAGGGAAAGTTATTTCTACATTGGGCCTTTTAAGTAGGTTTGTTCTTATGAAATAAAAGTTTTTTAAAATATAAAATAAATCATATTTAGATTTTCCATAACAAGAACTATAGCAGAGACAAATATTCCCAGCACCATTCGAGGTTAAGAGAAATATTATCATAATTAGGTGGATAAGTTAGGCTTGTAAAGGTCCCATTATATCATCTGTACCACAGGTAGCTATATTTGTAGTTGTATAATTACAACTCATGGGTGGAAATTCAATCATTTGCTGCATAGTGAAATGTGGTATTTGACCCTAAGGGAGAAGTGAAACTGAAATGACCTCATGCAATTCACCCAGGGAGAGCATGAACTCTTCTTTCTATGAGGCTGGCTTTCCTGCCTGTGATATCTCTAGATCACATTAAAATGCTTGTCTGGACTGGATGGTGCTCTGAGAATAATCAAATCCAGTCTGAATGGCCTATATTCCTTTTCTCACTCGTAGGTCTTTTCATCTCTCTAATATACCTTCATTTGTCTTCCATAGCCGAATAAAGTTCTGTTAAAGGTAATTCCATCTGTGAGTTGCTTAGAAATTATTATTATTATAATAAGGCAATCATTGGAGAGATTATTTTAGGCTTTGTATTTACCTTTGAAGAATAGATAGGTGTTTAAAGGCTTAGAAAAAAAAATTTCGCTTTGACACAATGCAAAAAGAAACCACCATGGACTCTTGAGTAGGATTGAAAGAGTTTGGAAAATAACAAAACATTATCTGTATCCCAGTCTCATAAAATTTCTTTTTTTTTTTCCTAAATTACTTCACCTGTAAAATGACACTGACAGTGTAAATTTTCCCTGCAGTGACTTTGTGAAGTATGACTAATGATGCTAAATCACGCTGAAAACAACAACATAGCTTTATATTTAGTATAAGTTGTGACAATAAGACAATTGCATCATCAAAGCTTTTGAGCATATTTTGGATTGCTGCATGTCTCTTTTTGAACATGTATAGAATTTGGTAAGATAAAGGCTATGAGAACATTTTTTGTGACCCCAATACATCCTACATCCATGATGAAGCTTATCTTTTTCTTTTTTGGGGGGGGGGTTGCAAAGGAGAAAACAACATTCCTAATTCATTAATTTAAAAATAGGATTACAGAAGTTGAATTACCTGACAGATGAGGGAAGAATTACAGGATACTCTGCAGATGTCAATTAGAAATATTTGGCACAATGTTATTTCCTGCTAATACAAAATGCTTGAACTGGAGAACAAAATTAAACTCCAAGGGTATAAAGAAAGACTGGAGATTTTTAAGTGAAAAGCTTGATGGAAAAAACATCTGTGACAAGATCATTTGGCTAAACACATGTAAAAGGGAGACAGTGTTTACCTGGAAAATGTTAATCTTATTTTCATTAGCAGGAAGAGACAGAGGATGCTTACAACAATAGAATTTATAAGCAGAATGCAATTAATTTTTATTCTGGAAGAGAGGCCTTTTATTATCCTGGATCTGGGACAAACTAGTTTGTACCCTAATAAGATTTCCTCAAGGACATTCAAGAAATAAGATAGCATACATTCATGCAGCTTTTTATAGTTAGCATCAGATTTTTTTTTTTCATCTTGGTGGCTCATTTCAATTTAAAATCTCTCTTACCTCATCTTATTTTTTTCTATGAAAAATACTAGTTTTATTAAATTTTATAATCTTTGAGCTGTGATTATTAATATTTATATTGGCTCATCACCTGACAATCATTATGTACTCAAACTACCAACCAGTATAACAAGTAAAAACCGCATAAATAATAACTAAACAAGACACTTCTCAGAACTGATAAATATTTATTTAAAAGTCAGAATTTCCTGACAGTATGCATTGTGAGATTAAGTTTAATGGCAAAAATATAAAATTGTATACTGTTGTTACTCCATTGTTCGTTCATTCTAGTTATCTATCTATCCATCCATCCATCCATCCATCCATCCATCATCTATCCAATCTGTGTATTTTCAGAATGTGATTCATGGTACAAAAAAAAATGGAAAAGAAAAGACACTGGTGAAATTGTGTGTGGATAGGTGGGTTGGGGAGAAGAGAGCAGATAATGCAGAATTAAGGACTAGACTGGATGGAGAAGGATAAGTTATATTCCTGTGATGTCATTCATTTGCAAAATGTCATGGAAACCCCAGCATCAATATCACAGCAGTAAGATGTATGTTATATGAAAGCATAAATATTGTAGTGTTTTATTTATTTTAATGTATATTTATTTATTTTTAGAGAGAGAGGAAGGGAGAGGGATAGAGAGATAGAAACATCAATGAGAAAGGAACATCAATAGGCTGCCTCCAGCACGCCCCCTACTGAGGATCAAGCTCACTACCAGGCATGTGCCCTGTCCTGGAATCAAACCGGTGACCTCTTGGTTCCTGGGTCAACACTCAACTGCTGAGCCATACCTGTCAGGCTGTAGTGTTTTATTTTAAAATTAGAAGCCCGATGCACAAAATTCATGCAAGGGGCTCGGCTCCCACAGCCGTGATGGCTTGCCTCGGCCCTTGCTTCGTACAGAAGGTTATTCGGAAGGTCATTTGGCTGTCCAGTCTAATTAGCATATTACGCTTTTATTATTATAGATTAGAAGTATAGAGGCAAATTGTCTTATTGGTGTCATTAGTAGAGATAGGATTTGGGGAAATTCATTTTTTACATTACTCCATCTCACATATTTGGTTCTTATTTAGCTATTTTATTTTGAATGTACACCACATGTGTTGCCTGAATGCCACACATTATTAGAGTATCCTACAGATTCTCCTTTATAAGGAACAAATTGTCAACATGTAAATAGAGGAACTGGAGCACAAAACTTATAAATCAAATAACCTTATGTTGTTCAAAATAAATTTACTGTTTCAATTAACAACTGATTTATTTTTATTATTATTATGTTTAGAAAGACTCCTATATTAATTTTCTAGGACTGCTGTAACAAAATGCCATAAACTGGATGGCAAAGAACAGAAATGAATTGCCTCACAATTCTGGAGGATAGGAGTTCAAAAATCAAGGTATCGGCAGGAACATGCTCCCTCTGAAGGCACTAGGAAGGCTTCTTTCTTGCCTCTTCCAGCTTCTGGAGCCACAGGTGTCCCTTGGTTTATGGCAGCGTGACTCCAATAGTGACAAGGCACTTTCTCTGTCTCCACATAACCTTTCTTCTGTGCATGCCTGTCTCAGTGTCCTAGTGAACCCTTTTTATAAGGACACAGCCATATTAAATTAGGTGCATCTTAATGACCTCATCTTAACTTGGCTATCTGCAAAGACCTTATTTCAAGATTGAGTCACAGTCAGAGTTAGTGAGTATTGGGACTTCAACATCTTTCGGGGTACATAACTTATTTCATAATAATGTCCAAAAGCCAGCGATACAAGATCCTGTCTTAGGGCCACATCCTTATGTTCACTTATTTAGTTGTTCATTTAGTTCACTACATGCTGTTTAAACATAGTAGTCCCAGAAAAAATATTCCTATTTTTATTGTTACATAACAATTAACAGTTACCTTTTGAAAAAGTAGTCAATGTATTCTGTCAAAAAATCACAGAAACATTTAAAAACATTATAATTCTTTTTGGTGTCAACATCTTTCGGGGTACATAACTTATTTCATAATAATGTCCAAAAGCCAGCGATACAAGATCCTTCTTAGGGCCACATCCTTATGTTCACTTATTTAGTTGTTCTTTTAGTTCACTACATGCTGTTTAAACATAGTAGTCCCAGAAAAAAATTCCTATTTTTATTGTTACATAACAATTAACAGTTACCTTTTGAAAAAGTAGTCAATGTATTCTGTCAAAAAATCACAGAAACATTTAAAAACATTATAATTCTTTTTGGTGTCATAGCGTTTCTAATTTACAATCATTCTTTTTCTAAGCATCAAGTTATACATCTCCCTTTGAATAACTAGTGGAAAGACAATAGTGTTGCTGTTAATATGATTGTGGCCCATTATTTCTCCTTGCATCCAGGAAGTGTTTCATCCCCAGCAAATGTTGACACCACTACCAGCATCTGCAGTCCCCTTGAACGGCCATCCTAAATACCTCATGTTGCTACTCTATCCATCACAGTGACTTCCTTTTTTCTAAATCCCTACTATTTCATTGCCATCATCACAGATGTCAAGGAAATTTTTTAAAAAATCATATTCATCTGCACTGAGGTTTGAATGGCTGATAATTCCAAGGACCCACTTATGCACCTCTGTCGAACTCAATATAGTTCATATTGGAAGATTTTCAAAACTGCATTAAAAAAAATAGGGGGTTAGGAACACTTATCATAAACTGTATCATTCAATGAATTCATCTCTTAACAGAATATGTTCTAAGAAATAAAATAAAAATGTGGTATATGAAAGTCTCTGTGCATCATATTATCTTCAGCAGGAATCACAGAGGTAACTCAGAGCCATAATCTGACCACGAAAGTCTCCTCCCTTAGTTTACTCTAACCTGAGTGAGAGAGGGCTTTTCATAGCTTTCCAAACATATATGCTCTATTGTCACATATCTTAAAAGAAGAGAATTTATGCTCAATATAGAACTAAAGAACAATATGACAAGCTTTATTTTAAGAATGCTGAATCCACCTGGCCGGAGTGGCTCAGTGGTTGAGCATCTACCTATGAATCAAGAGGTCAAGGTTCAATTCCTGGTCTGGGCACTGCCTGTGTTGTGGGCTTGATCCCCAAGGGGCATGTGGGAGGCAGCTGGCCAATGATTCTCTCACTGATGTTTCTATCTCTCTCTCCCTCTCCCTTCTGCTCTGAAATCAATAAAAATACATTTTTTAAAAAAGAATGCTAAATCCTTGCCCCTCTATATCTAATAAATCTAAATCAGCATGCTTGTTTGTTTTCTACTCACTATTAATCAAGTTTAATCTGGGTCTCTTGGTTGATTTTCTGGAGTTTTTTAGGCAAGAAAAGGATGAACTCCAAAAATATCCAACTTCTGCTGCCCTTCTTTCCAAATACAATTCTTCTAAAGTTTTGCAGTTTCCAGCTACATTTGATCAGTGGAAGATTTAACTAACTCTGAAGCCCAGGGAAAATAAAATAAAATCAGAACATAAATGGGAAAGAAAATGCTTTTGAAGGTTGTTACAAAGATGTTTTCAAAGACCAGAATACAAAGGGAGATGTTTTGGACTCAGGGAAAACATGGAAACTTTTGTAGACTCTTCTCGTTTATTTAAATGGCTAAGCAGGATTCTGCCTCAGCCCCAGGTAAGAAAGCTCTCTTGGATTTTCCAAAGAAAACACAAAACAAACAAACGAAACAAAACAAAATGAAAAAAAGATGTCAGATACTTGGAGAACTTGTGGAAACTCTTTTCATGGGTTTCAGAAAATCAAGGGAGGCAGATTAACAAGTCTTACCAGTATGGTGTGACCACTGTAAAATATAAGACTGAACACTCAACAGGAACCACACTTAGTATAATAAAAAGTGAGTGTTATATTACAATGAGTAAACATTATTTTTTCATGAACCCTAACCATTTCTATTGATCAAGAAGCAAACATACACACACACACACACACACACACACACACACACACACATGCACACACACACACACCCAGAATATAGTGCTTAAAGAATTGACTACAGTAGTCCCCCCACCCCTTACCCAGGAGTGACACATTTCAAGACCCCCAGTAATATAGTGCTTGAAGAATTGACTACAGTAGTCCCCCCCCTTACCCAGGAGTGACACATTTCAAGACCCCCAGTAGATGTTTGAAAACACAAATAGTACTAAACCCTACATACACTATATTATTTCCCTATCCATACATGCCTATGATAAAGTTTAATTCATAAATCAGGCACAGTCAAAGATTTAATAACCTTAACTAACAATAAAATTGAATGAAAACAATATACTGTAAAAATGAAAGTCATGTGAAATCTGGTCTCTTTCTCTGCTTCAAGAAGGCACTTTACAACTTCCCTTCAGTGTACCCAAATTGCCAGCATCACTACTCATGTGCTCTGGGACATTATTAAGTAAAATAAGGGTTGCTTAAACACGAGCACTACCCTATTGTGATAGTTGATCTGGTAACCAAGACAGCTATGAAATGATTAAGTGGGAAGTATGCACAGCTGGACAAAGGGGTGACGACTCATGGCCTGGGCAGGACTGCAGCTGACTGTATGAGATTTCACCATGCTACTCAGAACACCTCACAATTTAAAACTTATGAATTGTTTATTTTTGCAATTTAACATATAATATTTTGGACCGTGGTTGACAGCATGTAACTAAAACTGTAAGAAGTGAAACTCCAGGTAAGGGGAGACTACTGTATAGTCTTTCCATGCGAATTCCCACTGATTCCTCTTTCTATGTTACCATGTAAATGTGAAGTCCTTTCAGGAAGGAAACATGATTGTGCACACTCACACTCACACACAAACACATGCACACACATTGCTATCCTTCATAGCACCTGGATAGTTGAATAAATGTATCTTGCAGATAACTTGAAGCAAGTAATAGCCCCTTTTTTCTTTCACCTTCATCTTTTCAGTATTTGCTTCATAATTTTCTTGGGGGCAGGGATTAGTCATCTCTATCCATCTTCAGACAAACACCTTTCCCATTTTGCCTTATTTTCTACCAGGAATCATCTGGTTGGGTTTAAAGAGTTCTAACTAATTAACAACAGAAGCAAAAATGTTATTGCTTATCATCTAAATAATTCAGTCTCTTTCCAGGGTTAAAACAAGAAAAAATTATATAGTATGCAAATTCCTTTCAATATAGTGACAGATGTAAATGTTCTGGATATTTAAGCTGTTTCCATTTTAACTAAGGCTAATGAATCTAAGAAAGTTAACCTTATAACCCTTAGTTAGAAGAGTCTCCATTTATAGGTACTTGTGATTTATATCTTCATTAAAGAGTAATACATTGCTGACATTTTCATATCACTCACTACTGTTGCCCATCTCTAAAAATATGCACTTTTGTTTCCCTGAGTAATTCTTTAGGAATACCTTCAGAATAACTAAGACATATTAAACATAAACAACTTCTAAAGAAAAGTACTAGCAAGATCTCCTTATCTGAACACTTCAGAATTTAGGCCAATATTATTTTATTTCAGAAAACTGAAAGTTAAGCACACTGTTTTGAATGAAACATTAATAAAGTTAAAAAAAGTAATCAGGAACAATGTATTTTTAAGTGTCTTAAAGGATACCATGTTGCACCTATTAAATTAACAAAAGCCAAAAATAATTATAATCTTCTATGGCAATAAACATTTGGCTTAGTTTTCAGTTAGTGACTATGTAAATTTCTAGAAGTAATTATGAAAGAACTTAGACAATATCTTTCAAAGGCATTAACATACTTATATATGTGCTTTGAAATGTTAAGGGTGGTAAATTACTTGTATAGCCTTCTTATTGCTTATTTATTTTTTTGATTTTTCTATAAAAATGGTCATTAATAATGTAATTTAGAGATTATTGCAATTTTAAATGGTAAAAGTGACCCAAACATATAAAAGTATATTTATAAACTTTCTCCCCTATTTTCAAGGATGTATGAACATGTAAATTAAAATTTATTAATCTCTAATAATGATGCATTTTAAGATATATTTATAATTTTTTCTCTTGCATTTTTCTTGGATCTAGCAGATAAAATAAAATAAAGCATGCATTTAAAAGTTTTATTTGTTTTCCAAAGAGTCTATACTTGAAAAATGGCTAGAATCCATCACTTTTTTCAGCTACACTCTCAAGTGTTGTAAAGGGCTGTAGGATCAAATCCTGAATACATAATTGAATCCTAATTTCATAATGAATAGAATAAGCCACCACATTTAAAAATATACATATGGAAGATATATTCTTACAATCAGAATGGGGAAGAAAATTTACTCCAAATTAACTAATGTTGATGAAGGGGAAGTATTAGTTCGTATTAGTTCTTGAGAGCCTATATATTTTGAAATAATTTTCAACAATGTCATTTTTCCCATTCATTTCACTTTCTTCTTGCTTTCTTGCTAATTGTACAATGCTGCCTTAGGATTTGAATATTGATGTTCTTAAGAAAGCATATGTATACACAATGAGAAAAGTTCAATACTTGACAAGTATTCAATAAGTAGACCTATCCTTTATCCAGGTCCTTACAATTAAAAAAGAAAGTGTATACCAAAATAAAATGATCCTACAGGGTCAAGTACATTATGCCTGCAGTGTTTATCCCCAGGAATTTAAATATATTTTTCCAAATTAAAGGTGGCCTTCCAGGTTTTGCTTTCTAAATAAGAAAAGTAACTGCTCTGGTAGCCTAATGTACTCTATGTCAATAATGTTTTGAGGTTTGGTGGAGCATAGTAATAACTAAGGACAACAGTAACAACGAAAAGCTGAAGGATCATATTCTAACCTTCCAATGATTCAGTGAAGGAACTCTAAAGGATGGATAAGGCTTGTCCAAGAGCCAGCCATAACCTCTAGAAGCCAAAGCACATGGTCTGCACTGCTGCACAGCAGAACTAAAAAACACCTTGCGCTTACTGAAAACACATTTGATATTCAAGACCAGGCACTGAGGAGTCAAGCCTGTCCTCTTTCCTGGAGAGGCTGCCAAGGATACCCTGAGGTCATTTTGGTCAACATAGCCAGTGTGCAAGCAAAGAGCAGATGAGTCCAGGGTAAATATTCACTCCTCCTGACATTCACCATCTCATTCTATTCAGTTAGCAAAAGAATGAGGGTGTTAGCAAAAGAATGAGGGTGTTAGCATAAATGTTGCAATCATACTGAAAAGCCACTTTGCCTGAATTTTTTTAAAAGTTAATTAATTTATTTCCTTTTTTTTTCAGTGAAATCCACAATAATTTTGAATGGTCTAAAGATTTATTATTTTGCACCCAATTTTTAAAGAATTACTAAATGCCAATGATATGTACATGTTGATTCATTTTAATTCTCCAAACTTTGTATGAGCTAAATATTATGGAGAAAACTGAGACTGTGGGAGAGAAAAATTCTTCACCCAAGGTTATCACACAAAACGAGGCGCTGGGGTTAGAAGACAAAGAGAGGCATTACTGACTAAACCAAACACTGCTCAGTGTTTCACCACATGGCCTCATTTCTTTTATACAGAAATCTTCTACCACATCACTTTTTTTTCCTCTTTTCTGTTGGAAGTTTAGTGTTAGGGGAGAAATAGTTAACACAGCAGGGCTGTCTTATTCAGTTCTTACCTATCTCTGTAGCCATGGTAACAACTCTTGTTCACACACTGAGCACTAAACTCTAAGGTTCTCCTAGTGATTATGTAATGTAATGAACCAGGTTGTCAACATATTTAAAGAAAGCCTAAAGAGTCATGTCATACTTGGTTCCAGGATTGAAGTTTGTATCTTTAAGAATTCTAGACTAAGACTCAGGTGGGCTTCTGTAGGTGGAGATATCTCACAGGATAAATTACATCCTATTTTATGCTAGCAGAGAAAGCGAGAGAACTTGGAAGCCTGTGTGTGACTTCTTTTACATATGTGTATCTTTTCCCTGCTGTTCCTGAATTATATCTTTTACTATCATAAATTTTAGCCATGATTATACCCATAGCCACTTTATGTAGAAGTACATTACTCCTTCCAGTAAATAGCAAAATGAGTTTGTACGCTCTCCCCACACATTAGGGATTAAAATATATGGTGATGTAGCAAACAGATTACATCAGTTAGACATATAAATAGCTTTTGTTACATAACAAAACACCCCTCCCCCAATGTATTGGCTTAATTACTAAATAAATATTAGCGAGCCTTTTAAGTGTGGCTGTTCAAGGTTTCCAAGTCATCACAAAGGCCGGAAAGCTTCTCTAATCCTTGATCTCTAGTTTGGTTTTAATTAGATATGTTCATGTCTGTGAATCTCCTGGGTTCTAAAAATTTGACTCTCTGCTTCTGTTTATCAGCACAGAAATTAGCTGGGATTAGACATTCAGAGTTAGAAGACAAAGTTTTTCAAGGTGGGAAGAGTCACCTATGACCCTTACTTAACATGAAAATTAAAGAGTAATTAATGAACAGTCATGAAAGATCTTAGCAAACTACATAGAAAATAAGTTTCCTGGGGCCCAGTTTCCACTGGCAGAAGGGATGACCATGGTCTAGCAAAGCAAGCTGAAGCTGAAGGGCCCAGTCCACAAAGAGGCCTAGAGAAAGCGTATTCTAAGGATGCAGTGCGTTACAGAGGGAGGGCTGAGGATTGTAGAAGATCACAGCAGCTGACCATTGAATTGATAGCTCACCAACAAAGGTGGATCCTCCTAAGAAAGAAAATTGCATTTCAAGCTTCAATAAGAGCCTTGCAAAAGTATTACAAAATAGCTAATCAATTACGGAATTGGAGGTCTAGGTTATATGTTTTCTGTCACAAAACTTCTGATCAGTCATTGTTCAGATATACTTCCCCCAAACAATCACTATCTCTATATACAGTTTTCAAATATAACATGAAATGTTCTACTAATGAGGGAAAGTATACCTCATAATTCAACTGTTGTTATTATTACATATATTTTTCAAGAGTTTCAAGCCCATAATGGGGAAACATTAGAAAAATACCACATACAGACATGTTTTGAGAATTTTTGCCAAAAATAGATGAAAATTTGCAGATAGCTAGTGGTGTTCATATTCTATTTTTTTTTTTGTAAAGGGCATTATGATTGTTCACAACTGGATTTTGTTATCAATGTAATACTCCTATGAAACTAAGTGGACTATTAATTACTTGGTCTTCCCTGGGGAAATAATCAAGATTAATGTATAAGAACATTTTAGCACAAATATTAAGTAGCCAGAAGCGCATCTCAATGAAGTTAGAAAAGTACCTCAGAGCTAATAAAATTTATTAAGCTTACTAATAAATTTTAACCCTCTGATGATGCATAAGGACCCTAATCAAATGAATGACAACCCTTGAATTAAAAGAAAGCAATTTTTTTCCTTCCTAGGAAGAAAATACAGGACATAGGTGAATGAGAAATGGGGGGGGGGGGGACAAGGGAGAAGGTCCTGAAAGAGGTAAGAAAATGAAAGAAAAAAGTTTATTCAATTCAGAAGAAAATATTTTCTTTGAAATATATCTACAAATATATCTAATATATTTGAAATATTTGATATACTTGAAAATGTTTTCAATATAAGTATAAAAAATATTTTCAGACGTCAGTAATATAGCCACACTGTTCTGCAGTTTCAATTTTGCAGCATTCTCACCAAAGTAATCCTGTTAATGTATTTAATGGATATTACCTCAGCTGGTATTTTAAAATTACCTCATTAATAATTATGTAAATATTCTATGATAGCATAGGCATACTTTGTTTGCATTGACTTTTCAATGTCAGAAACATTTAACTTCTGCATTAGTTTGCCTTCCATTATATTTAGGGATTATGTAATATATTTAGAATTTCTCTTTTTTTTTTTAAAGATTTTGATGTTTTGCATATTTGATTTTGTTTCATTTATAATATATGTTACTTTTAGCATAACAGCCCTAATTAGTCTTTTTTTTATTTTATTATTTTTTTAAAATATATATTTTATTGATTTTTTTACAGAGAGGAAGGGAGAGGGATAGAGAGTTAGAAACATCGATGAGAGAGAAACATCGATCAGCTGCCTCCTGCACACTCCCTACTGGGGATGTGCCCACAACCAAGGTACATACCCGTGACCGGACTCGAACCTGGGACCCTTGAGTCCGCAGGCTGATGCTCTATCCACTGAGCCAAACCGGTTAGGGCAGTCTTTTTTTTTTTTTTTTTAAAGAAAATGCATATTTAGGCTACTCAAAATATTACCCATGAGCCCTAACGGGCTTGACTCCGTGGATAGAGCCTCGGCCAGAGGACTGAAGGGTCCCGGGTTTGATTCCAGTCAAGGGCACGTACCTAGGTTGCAGTCCTCATCCATATATTTTTGATACTAGATGAATGATATTATCCTATATAATGGATGGATGGATGAAGAAATTATAGTATATAGATACAATGAGAAATAAGTTAGCCTTTTTGAAAAAAGAAGGAAATGCTGCCATATACAAAAAGAAGAATGAACTTTGAGGACATTATACTAAGTAAATCAAGTGAGTCACAGAACAAATACTGTATGATTCCACCAATAACACCTTATGAAGTATTAAAATAGTTAAACTCATAGACGTAGAGAGTAGAATGGTGGTTACCAGGGCATGACGATGGGGAAAATGATGATGAATACTTTCAAGAAATCTGTCGAGCAACACTGTACCCTGAGTTACCAATATTGTATTGTACACTTAAAAATCTGAGGGCATATCTCATGTTGTGTCTTCACCACAATATAATTTTAAGAAGAAGCTAAATTACCTCTGTTCGGTATGGATCCCAGGCTAGAGCACTTCCCTGAAGCATGGCTTTGCTGTGATGCCCTGAGACGCCCTCCTTGCAGCAGACCCAGACCTCTCCTGCCCACACAGGGCCCATGCGCCAGGGTCCATGGCGGCCTGGCGCTCCTGGCTGCTGCCCTCCCGGCAACCAAAGGCCCAAAGGCCCTCTCAGCTGCTCTCGCGGGGCCACCGTCCTCAGAAAGCGCCCAGCTGCTGCTTGTGGCTGCACACGGGGCGTTGGCTGTGCCCTTTCTTTCTGGCGTCTCAAGGCCGACGCTTGGTCCCTGGGGCCGCCACCCACCCGGGTACTGTCCCCAGCCCAGGCCCGGACCTCCGCCAGTCACATCTTCTTCTCCACGCTGATCTCGCAGGCACTGAGCTTCTTGACCTGGTAAGTGAGGGGCTTGTGGCCTGCGGGTCGGGATCCATGTTGGAGTCTCCATTACGGACTCCGGCCTGGAGACACGCTGCCTGTGGGCGTGCGCTCCGGGCGGCAGGTTAGGCTGTTGCAAGCATGGCGACCACCAGGTGCTGTGCAGCTGAGTCCTCAGGGAGCACAGTTTAGGCGTCCTGAGCTGAGGCGACCCGAGAACGTCCTAGGCAGAAAGAGGTGTCCAGGACCAGGGCCTGGGGCGCAGCCTGCCTGCAGGTGGCTGGAGACTTGGGCGCCACCTGCATCTGGGTCGGGTTCTGGGCCTCCTACTGGCTGCTGGGGAAGAGGAACCTCTGCACGTGGTTGGAGGTAAGGAGCACGTGGAAGCCGCTGGCAGGAAGGGCGGTAGCTCAGCAGCTGGGAGCCTGCCTTGCTCTGTGGCCGCTCGAGCAGGTTGTCAAAGGCCACCTGGTTAGGTTCATGCCTGGGGCGCTTAGGCTGGAGTCCCACAGTCCCTGTACCAATAATATATGTACATAGATACATATTCATATATGCAAGTATAACATGTGCGTTATTACATATCTTAATATGATACATTTTAATGTGTAGATATATTGTTTTATATACAGAGATGTTTATGTGTATATATATTTTCTTTATCCATTCATCCATAGACACAGACATAGGTTGTTTCCATGTCTTGGAATTTGTGAATAATGCTGCAATTAATAGGGTAGTGGAGATACTGCTTCAAGATGCTGATTTCTTTTCCTCCGGGTGTATGTTCTGAAGTGAGAATGGAGACTCAATATGCTAGTTATGTTTTCAGCTTTTTGAGAAACCGCCTGTTTTCCCCAGTGGCTGCACCAAATTTACATTCCCACCAGCAGTGTACAAGGATTACCTTTTCTCCACATCTTTGCCAATACTTATATTTTATCTAGGACAGCCATTTTAGCAGGTGTGAGGTGATATCTTACGATGGGTGATTTTGATTTGCATTTCCCTGATGATTAGTGATGTTGAGCATATTTTGTGTACCTGTTCGCCATTTGTATTTCTTCTTTGGAAAAAATGTTTATTCAGTTCCTCTATATGTTTTGTGATTCTCTCTGATATTTTTCAAAGGATATTTGCAATGACTATCAGGATTTAAAAAAAAAAAATCAATAGACTTTCCTAGAGCAATTTTAGGTTTATATCAAAATTGAGTGTAAAGGTCAAATAATCCCCTCTTATCACCTTCCCCCATCTATAAAATGCCCACCACCACCAACAATGCTGCACCAGAGTGGTGTATTCATTATAATGGAGCAGTTTTTTTGTATAAAGTAAATTTCTATTTGGTGCCATTTTACGTTTTCTGTGAATGGTTAATCTAAAAACTTGGGAACACTTTGGAAAAAAAGGGCAAAAACAATTTCAAGTGAAACAAAGAAAATATTCTTGTAGTTCTTAGAATAGATTGCTTATATATCATTATACAATGAAATGTTCTTTAATGATGAAATGTTCTACACAGCACTGTTCAACATTGTAATCACTATACATTTGTATCTTTTAGCACTTAAAATGTGGTTAAGTCACTAAGGAACTGAATTTTAAATTCTGATTGATTTAAACTTAAGCTTCATGTAGCTGGTGGTTACCATATTTTACAGTGTGGGCCTAGAAGTGTTTCCTGCACTCAATGACTATTTGGAGGTTGTAGAATATTTAATTTATGTTAAAATATGCTTTCAAAACATAACTATCAAAAAACAAAGGAACTATAATGAATGTATAGAAGCTATGCTTTTGATGGCTTTGTGATGTGTCAACTTGGTTAAGCTGAATTACAATGCCCAGAATTCTCATTCCATCATGATTCCATTAAACAGAGAATACGAGGGACACAGCAGCCATTTTGTAACACATGTAACTCCTTCCTCCAGTTATTCAATTAAATATAAATCTAGACACTGCTTATTATAATACAACAATTGAAATGTCATTAAAGGATAAATTAAACTAAAACCAAATTGCTGAATTTGCCTTCATTTTCATGATTTAACGATACAGCAAGCAACAAAGAGCAAATAGGGATTTGCATCGGATCAGTTGACTAAGTTAATCCAAAGGGATAGTATCTTGTGTTGGTCTGACTTACTAGTAAAATGTTGAAAGCTCTTTAAAAGAGGGTTTGCCCTAGCTGGCTTGGCTCACTGGATAGAGCTGTCGGCCTGGGGACTGAGGGGTTCCAGGTTCAATTCCGGTCAAGGGCATGTACCTTGGCTGCGGGCACATCCCCAGTAGGGGGTGTGCAGGAGGCAGCTGGTCGATGCTTCTCTCTCATCGATGTTTCTAACTCTCTATCCTTCTCCCTTCCTCTCTGTAAAAAATCAATAA
>NW_005363247.1:10862575-10871954 GCF_000412655.1 Myotis brandtii
GCTGATGGCTGCCAGTACAGCGGTGGTGGCAGGAGCCTCTCCTGTCTCCTCAGCAGTGCTAAGGATGTCCGACTGCAGTTTAAGCCTGCTCCCCGCTGGCAAGTGGACATCCCCTGAGGGCTGCTGGGCTGCCAGAGGGATATCTGATTGCCATCTTAGGCCCAATCCCCCGGGGAGCTGGCCTAAGCCAGCAGGTGGTCATCCCCTGAGGGGTCCCAGACTGCAAGAGGGCACAGGCCGGGCTGAGGGACTCCCCCTCCCCGCCGAGTGCACAAATTTTTGTGCACCGAGCCTCTAGTAAATAAATAAAAGAGGGTTTATCCTTTCCTTGAGTTCAGAGACTCTAACCAGCAGCTGGCTTTGCAGTCTCTCTCCATTTCCCCCAGATGTTTCTTATTGTCTGTTCATGTTTATGAGGTTCTAGCCTACTCTTGTTTTTCCTTTCCTGCCCACCTGCCTGTCCCATGGAATTCAGGCTTGCTTAGTCAGATACCTGGAATAATAGTGTAAGCTAATTCTTTGCAATAAATCAGTTAGATGATAGATAGATAGATAGATAGATAGATAGATAGATAGATAGATAGATATGGAAAGATAGTTAGCTACTGGTTCTGATTCTTTATTTGAAGCTTGACTGATAGAACACTCAACTCTCATGGCATTATGGAAATGGTGGGAAAAAGAAGAAAAATGCCAGGAGAGATTAAATATCACAGAGCTAAGAAAAATCTATCAATAAAATTTATGTGCAGTTTTCTCAAGTCTAGTAAGTATCTTTTCCACCTCGTTCACATAATTCAGTCTGTAAAATTTGCACATGAATTTTGAGAACTAATCCCCTGGTTACTCTGACACAAAGATTACAATTTTCATAAAAGATTTTAACTTTTATAAGAAAGTAGCTCCTTATCTGCAAGTCCCATTTTACATAGTATGTAGCAACAAACTAAACTCTCTACTCTTTGCTTACTTGCTTGTTTAGGTGAATCAATACAAAGGTATAACAAATTAGATGCTTTTATCTTTCCAGGCTAGGAAAGACTATTCCTTTTCACACATAGAGAATGAAATTCTAAAGTCAATACAGCCTCCAGGAAGAACAAGGGTTGAAACAAATGCCAGTATAATGCATTAAAGAGAGAGTCATTCACCAATTTAAATACTTGAAATTTGTCACTTCAATTATTAAATTAAATTTTCCCTAAAACCCAAAGAATGATTATAATACAAAAATTAAAATGACATTCAATGGTAAACTAAACTAAACCCAAATTGTTGAATTTACTTCCATTTTCATGATTTAAGAATATAGCAAGCAACAGAGAACAAATAAGAATTTGCTTTCAAAGTTCTACACTTAGGGTTTCTGAAATATCAATGATTATTCCCATTGGGAGGGTATTAAGATAAAAGTATATTTGCTCAAGATCTAGAGAGCTGATGATTCTGAGGCAGAGTTGGTAGTCAGAGAAAAGGTAGAGAAGTAAAACAAAACAGATGAAAATAGTAGGTGTATTGAATATACAGTTAGAGAAGCAAAGGAGAGCAGTTATGGGTAGCTCGTTCTTATATGCTCACTGGTGAGAATATAGATTAAGCATATCTTCTTTGGACATTGAATCTGAGAAATATATTTGACAGATATGTTCACATGTGGGTACAAATGTATATGTAAAAGGATATTAATTTATATTTAGGAGTAAAAGTGAAAGACTAGATGCAACCTAAGTTATTCATCTCTCAAAACATATGGGAACAATTGAAAAGAAATCATGATATATCCATGTATGATATAATATAAAATATTATGTCATCATTAAAAAGGCATGAGGCTGTTCTATATATATTGACATGGAATTAATTTCAAGTAATGTTGTTAAGTGAAGACAAAAAGTGTACATAGGAGGCTATTATTTTGTAGAAGGTGATGTTTGTATATGCGTAGAATACCTCTTGAAGGATACATTTATATTATATAATTAGTTATGGGGGAAGGGAGGAATAGGAGACAGATGGAAGGGATGCTTATACATTTTAATGGATTCCATTCAGTATAGCCTTAATTTTGTGGTGTATGTGTTACATTACATTTTGAAAATATTTTAGATACTTTAAAAAATCATATATTGTAACCATTAAATATTTTTTTAAAAATCATATAACCATTTGAAGTGCTCATGGTAGACTACATATGGGTATATAAATGGAAGGTTTTATGATATTTGCAGAGTGGCAAGTCATAATACTGAAAAATTGTGAATGGTAGTGATTCTGCTAATGGGTTGAAGCCTGAAGATGAGTGTTTGGGATATTTTCCTGTCTCTGGTTGAGGATAACACAATATTGCTGAAAGTCTGCTCCTCCATTCTGATACCTGCATGCTCAGTGATTGCTTCCCACAGTCACAGTCAAAGGTTTGCTTAGCTGACAACTGAGATTTAAAGAAAACACATAGGAAACGAGCTCCGAGTATTGCAGCTCCAATGCCAGCTCACTCTGCTGTCTAGTCATGCTTGACTCTAGAAGCAACTCAGAGAAGAGGCCCCACATTGGTTTTATTTGGCCTGGTTATCAGCCCCCAAAGACCACTGAGCAGAGGGTGGGGCAGCAGTCATCACTCCTTGTCACCCATGAAAAAGCTGGAGATTTAAGCTTCTCTGGACCATGAAGCTCTCAAGTGTCTTTTTCTGTTGGCAGTTTGATCTCTTCCCCCTCTCAGCATAGCTTTCTGTTTCATTCTGTAGTCAGAGACTTTGTACCAAAAACCAGAAAAGGAATCCATTTGAGTCTTTGACCTGGATATTTGTATTATTCAGTTTACCAAATTAATTTCTGTAGATGCATTTGCTATTATATACAGTGTTGAATCACATATGGTTAAGGATTATTTTTTATTCATCTGCTGGAGAAATTTAAATACAGCTTTTCAGAGCTCACATATTCCATCAAACCACAGAGATTAACTTGGAGGTCCAGGGAAGACTAAACATAGTATGAATTATTTACAAATCATTTACTTATACTTTTTCTGGAACATTTCTGTTTTTTTCTATTCTTGCACTAGCATACATAATAATATTCAACCTCTAGTCTTAATACCCCTTTTAAAAAATCATACACACACAAAAAGACTTCCAAGTCTACTACAAAATAGTTAAGGATGAAATTAGGATTCTTGTTTCCAGGTTCACAAACATCACTCGTTGGAATCTCAGTTATACCTGGCAGGGAGACCTCAAGCTATTGCAAGTGTCACCTACCAGCCTGATAAATATTTCCTGAGGGGTTTTGAATTAGACTCATCTGTTATGCTCTAAAACAGATGAAGAAGTGCCATATAGGACATGAGTCCTGAACTGAGCCTCTCTTCAGTAGTTTATGGGCTAGGATAGATAGCAAATGTTGGACTACTCTCTGCCCCACAACAAAAATCAGCTGGGTCCTTCCAGATCAGAGCCTGAATGACTAACCATTACCAATGTTGTTTGTCTCATTTCAACCTCCACCAAGTTCTAATGTGACTTGGAGCCATCCCTGCTCCTACATTCTTAAACAAACCTTTTGGACATTTCTAAGCCACATAATCTTCTTTCCATTCTTTGTTCTTTGAACTTAGACTTACTGCCTGTATCAGACAATTTAGAAACTCATAGGTAGTATTCATTTTTCAAATTCCTCTCAGTGTTTTCAAAATATTGCTTATTTTGAGAACAGGACCCATAACTCCAGTTGTAATGTACCCCCAGGTCCCCAACACAGAGCTAGTCTGAGAAAAAAAACTCAAGAAAGGCCTCCATTAATAGTAGAGGAGTAATGGAAGGAATACCTAAGTGGATCAAGGTTCAAATCCTTTTTAAAATGTTCAGTGTGAGTCATTAAGTAAATTATCTCTTTACCTTCCTGTGAACCTGTATCAAATTTCTATTCTTGTCAATAGTGACAGAGGAGGTTGTGGGAAAATGGCTCTGTGCTCAGTTGTTCTGGAAAACGCTTATCATTTTCATATAATAAAATTCACTTTTCAATGAGTAACAGCCATTCTAAAAACATCTGCCTAAAGATTGTTTATACAGAGCTGTTTTTCCCTCAAGAGAAGCTGATGTTTAATTGGGAACTCATATGTCCCACTTAGTCCCCATAGGCAGCCTTTCACCTAAATATATTTACTTTCTTCCTTCAAATGGATGAAGCTGATCGCATAGTTGTTGCAGTCTTTAGGTGAATATTTCTCTTTCTGCTCATGTTGGTATTTCACATTACAAAGATTAAAATAGTATTCTTAGTTGCAAGAAACATGCTGCCCCCATATTTATTTAAGTGGCAGCTGCCCCAATACTGTAGATACATGCACTTCTATGGTAAGTTTAAGAAACTCTGCTAAATTGATTTTATACTGATTTTGGAGGCTGTGTATTATGCAGTATCATAGGAACTTCTGTTTATAATTTTGTTCTATTTATAAGGTTTGGATTAATTACTTTTCTGTCTGTTTAATTATTTAATGGGTATTTTCCTTTCCAAGTCCATGAAGATATGAGCCATATCTGTTTTTGTTCATCTGTATCCACAGGGATTAATACTTGCAAATAATAGGTGCTGCATGTATAATTGTTCAAAAATTAATGAACAAATAATGGGGAAAAAACACATAATATATCCTCTATGGCTTAAAACTTACAAATTAGATTTTCTTAGAGAACTTATAGTATTAGTTCTGATGAACTGTCACATATTAAATTTACTTTGCTGCTATAAAAAAACACACACACACTACAAAATCTGGGGGAAAAAAGTTACCAATTTTCTGTATTGACAGCATACAATGCAGAGACACTGCTGTCTCGTTAAGGAGATTTTCCAGACCATAATTCAGGAAAATAGAGCCCAATAAGGAAGCAGCAGGAGGAAACAGAGACTTCCGTATGAGTTACTAAAGTTATTGGGATTTGGGGTCAGAATGCTGAAAGGAGAAAGATACAGTGAAGGAACACTAAAAAATTGAATAAAAGCTCACTGTGGCTGGTGGGCCAGCTTCTAACTTCTTACACATGAACCATGCCTCTGGAATGTCCTTCAGAGAACAGTGCTGAGTGGCTGAAAACAGAGAAATATGATGAGGAGACACTGAGGTTCCAGCTCAACCAGAGTAGAAAAAGCTTTGTGGACACAAGTGGCTTTCAGGTGAGACTCCATAGAGGCCATGCCCTAGAAGCCACACTCTAGAAATAAGAGCAAAGCTTATATAGAACCTAAGACCAACTGTAACACAGAATCACCAGTAACTTCATTGCATAAAAGAACACATTTTAACATTCCTAAGGAATGATTTGTTTCTGGTTATCTCTACTGGTCAGAATATGGTATAAAATTATGAGACATTAAACTAAGCAGTAAAATAACTGATAAGAGATAAAATAGGAAAGAAAGACCCAGAGATGGTTCAGATTTGAAAACAGCAGATAAAGGCCTCAAAATGACAATGAATAATATGTTAAAGATGAAACAATTCAAAAGATAACATCTCTCTCTCTCTCTCTCTCTCTCTCTCTCTCACACACACACACACACACACACACACACACACACACAAACACACAGGAATCAAATTGACATTTTAAAGTTGCAACTTACGTTAAATCAAGAACTCAATGGATAGATTAACAGTAGCCTAGACAGATCAGAAAGTATGATTAGTAATTAATTTCCAAGATAGGTACATAGAAAATACTCAAACTGAAGCATAGAAAAACAAAGTATGAAAAAGGACAGATTAGAAGAGAGATATGTAACACTAGAGGCCCGGTGAACAAAAATTTGTGCACTCAGGGGGGTCCCTCAGCCCGGCCTATGCCCTCTTGCAGTCTGGAACCCCTCGGAGGATGTCCACCTGCTGGCTTAGGCCTGCTCCCTGGGGGATCGGGCCCTAGCTGGCAGTCAGAATCCTTTTGGCAGCCCGGCAGCCCTCGGCAGATGTCCACTTGCTAGCAGGGAGCAGACCTAAGCTGCAGTCGGACATCCTTAGTGCTGCTGAGGAGGCAGGAGAGGCTCCCGCCACCACCGCTGTGCTGGCAGCCATCAGCCTGGCTTGTGACTGAGCAGAGCTCCCCCTGTGGGAGCGCACTGACCACCAGGGGGCAGCTCCTGCATTGAGCATCTGCTCCCTGGTGGTCAGTGTGTGTCATAGTGACCAGTCATTCCCAGTCATTCAGCTGTTAGGGTCAATCTGCATATTACCCTTTTATTATATAGAATAGAGGCTTGGTGCACGGGGGGGGGCCGTCTGGTTTGCCCTGAAGGGTGTCCTGGATCAGGGTGGGGGTCCCCCTGGGGTGCCTGGCCAGCTTGGGTGAGGGGCTGATGGGCGTTTGCAGGCTGGTCAAGCCCCCAGTTGGAACCCTCACCCCATGGGGGTTTGGCCAGCCTGGGTGAGGAGCTGATGGCTGTTTTCAGACTGACCAAGCTCCCCGGCGACCGAAGCTCCCAGCCTTTCCTTTTTTTTTTTTTTTTTTATTCATTCCAGCTCCGTGGCCATGGTGACTGGAAGCAGGCATCTGGGGTTTATTTACCTTCTATAATTTAAATTTTGTTGCCTTGAGAGGAGGCAGCAGCCGGCCGGAAAGCTTGGCTTCCTCCGGCATTGGGGCAGCCAAGCCTCTTGCTCGCTCCAGCTCCGTGGCTGCCGGCCGCCATCTTGGTTGGGTTAATTTGCATATAGTCACTCTGATTGGCTGGTGGGCATGGCTTAAGGCGTAGCAAAGGTATGGTCAATTTGCATGTTTGTCTTTTATTAGTGTAGATTGTCAGAAGGTCTAATATCTATGTCTGAAAACCAAGTATTTAGAGAAAATATAAAAATTATACAGTTAAAACAAACATGTATAAGAATTTTCGTAGCATTGTAATATTAAAGTAGTTCCAAACTGGAAAATACAAATTCTTTTTTCAATTACAGTTTACATTCAATATTATTATTTTTTTTTATCAGTTTCAGGTATACAGCACAGTGGTTAATCACATTCTTTACAAAACATTCCTCCTGAGTATTTCTAGTACCCACCTGGCACCATGCATAGTTATTACAATATTACTGACTATATTGTGTATGCTGTACTTTATATTCTTGTGACTATTTTCTGACTACCTATACTTCACAATCCCTTCACAATCTGTACTTCACAACCCCTTCACCTTTTTTTACCTGTTCCAACAAGCTCCCTCTCCTCTGGCAACCATCAGTTTGTTCTCTGTATCTATGAGTCTGTTTCTGTTTTGTGGAAAACATACAAGTTTATCAACATACAACGTATATACAAAATGTAGCAAATTAATAAGATAAAAAATTTTCACGGTTGCAGGCCCCTCCCCAGCCCAGGCCCTGGTTGTGCATGTGCAGGAGGCAACCAATTGATGTGTTTCTTTCACATTGATATTTCTCTCTGTCTTTCCCTCTTTCTCTCTGTCTTTTCCTCTCTCTTCCATGCTCTCTGAAAATCAATGGAAAAATATCCTTGGGTGAGGATTAAAATATATATATATATATATAACATAACAAATACCATAGCTTAAACTTCCTTTTTAATCCCCCTTAGCAGCTACTAGCATAGGGCATTACACATAGCAGTGATTCTAAAGGTAATTAGTGCATTTCTTATTACCTTTTTCATTGGCACAATATATTACCATGTTAATAAAAGAATAAATACATGTATTTAGAAAAAATAGAGGGAAAATGGCCTAGGGAAAAACAACCAGAATATGCCAAGCAGGTCACCATGGTAACACCAAGTTCAAAATTGTCATTCTCCTAAAGTTTCTGACATATGTTCAGGATACAGGGCGCCATCTAGTGATTTCACTTAAATTCCTGGCATTCCACACCTTCAGAAGCTTAACTTCCAAATGAACAAAAGAAAAATATTTCTTTTTTAGAATGCCTCCTTGTAATTGTGGAATATAGACAGTTTGGTTTGCAAGATATTCAGAAGTATTGCTATTTATTTAATTGCTTTTTGTTTCTCAATGCTTAAAAATCATAGGATGAAGCATATGAAAATGTTAAATCATTATTAATTATCTGTACTATAATATGTAAAACTTTAAGTTTATGACATGTACAGAGTTCTGTTCACATGAAGAGATTTATTCTGGGATATTTTATTCACAAATCACTTATGGTTTATTCTTTTTTTTTTCTGAAAAAGAAATACCTCCCCCCCCCCCCCCCCGTAAAAATCTAGGTGCATCAAAGTAAGTGTATTTAAGTATATTGGCAAGAGGAATAAAGTTTTCACATTACAAATACTTCCTCTGTTCCTCACAGGAAAAAAAACCAAAAAGTCAGTTTTATTGGGATATAAACCAACCATCTATGTATATAAACAGAAAATTATTTAAAAGCCCAAGTTTGTGTTTCCCAGATATATACAGAGTAAAAATGTGAACATGTGCAGATTATTTATCTTCCTTCTGGCCCTGTAACAACAATATCCAGTTAATAATTAAATTTATTTATATGCTGATATAAAGTACAATAGACTAGAACTGTTTTATAACAATAGTTGGAAGGATCTCAAGACTATTTTTTAAAAATATTTTTGGTATGTTCAAGTTTGTGCAATAAGTCAAATTTTTATAGTATCTACTAGAGGCCTCATGCATGGATTCATGCCTGGTAGGGTCCCTCGGCCTGTCCTGTGCCCTCTCACAATCTGGGACCCCTCAGGGGATGTCAGAGAACCTGTTTTGGCCTGATCCCCACAGGCCAAGCTGAGGGACCCCAGGCTCTAATATGTATATAAGATCCTTGATTTATCACTTTCTGCCCTTCCCCCTCCCCCTTCCCTCTGAGATTCATCAGTCTGTTCCATGTTTCCATGCCTGTGATTTGCTCCTGCATTGAGTGTCTGCCTCCTGGTGGTCAGTGCACATCAAAGCTACTGGCCAGTTGTCAGCTGGTTGGCTGCTTGCTTAGGCTTTTATATATATACTAGAGGCCCGGTGCATAAAACTTTGTGCATTGGGGGGCTTTCTCAGCCTGGCCTGTGCCCTCTCTCAGTCTAGGACCCCTCGGGGGATGTCCACCTGCTGGCTTGGGCCCGCTCCCCAGGGGATCAGGCCTAAGCTGGCAGTCAGACATCCCTCTGGCAGCCCCGGAGCCCTCAGGGGATGTCCACTTGCTAGCGGGGAGCAGGCCTAAGCTGTAGTCGGACATCCTTAGTGCTGCTGAGGAGGCAGGAGAGGCTCCCGCCACCACCGCTGTGTTGGCAGCCGTCAGCCTGGCTTGTGGCTGAGCAGAGCTCCCCCTGTGGGAGCGCACTGACCACCAGGGGCCAGCTCTTGCATTGAGCGTCTGCCCCCTGGTGGTTAGTGTGTGTCATAG
>NW_005363247.1:10872217-10874592 GCF_000412655.1 Myotis brandtii
GGAAAAGCTTGGCTCTCCATCGCTGGGGGCAACCCAAGCCTCCTGCTCGCTCCAGCTCTGTGGCTGCCGCCATCTTAGTTGGGTTGATTTGCATACTCACTCCTGATTGACTGGTGGACGTGGCTTGTGGGTGAGTGGAGTGGTGGAGTGATGGTTAATTGGCATGTTTCTCTTTTATTAGTGTAGATATATATATATATAGATATAGATTACATACTATGATATATCATTTAAACAGCTCTCTTACATTTTTGTCTAATAATATCCAGACCCATGCTGTAAAAATACCAAGAAAAGAACACAAGAATTATTTATGAGCCTCATTTGTTAAAATGTGATTAACATTTCAGATAAGCTGGTGGATAAATGGGCCATGCCTCTCTCATGTTATTTTCTATGCCTAGAATGGTCAATCTGTGTTCCATGGCCAAGGTAGCTCACACATCCCTCATGTCTTAGCTCCAGCATTCCTGTGCACAAAAGCCTTTACCACCTCTTAGGCTAATCAGCAACCTGGTAAGCTGACCCTCAGTGGTCCTCAATCTTGGTTGCAAATTGGATCATCGAGGGTACTGAAGAATCTCCTGTTGCCTTTGTTCACACCTAGATATTTCCATTTAATTGGCCTGGGATGAAGACTTTGCTTGGGGAATTTGAAAGATTTCATTCACTAAACTAATGTGAGCTCTTTCCTTTATTTTATCCCTCCCCCTTTTAACTGAAATAATTTATCCTCCATTTCAACATATGATCCTTCAGGGAAGAAGTTCTCTGTTAGTTGGCTGTTTTTGCCACCAGCATTTAATGTGGTGATGGTATAATATTAGGCCTTGAATGAATATTTATGATATTGTACTGATTGAAGATAAGAACAGGAATGGGTTAATAGTGATGGGTTGGTCTCTAGAATAGGATGCTATTAGGGAAATGTGGTGGAGACACCAAGGAGTTGAGATAAGAGTCAGGAATATTAATTAACACTAATGAGGAAGCATGAATTCTTAGAATATTTGTTGCATTGGTAAAATATCAAGGACAACGTAGCAAAAAAATAAATTATATTAAGTATGTCACCAATTTTCCCTCCTTAGTGCTGGTTGTGTAGGGATTGTGTGGCACCTGGCTGTGCACCTTTTCACTTGATTGTCTTTCATCACAGTGACAGTGGAGAAAGTAAAAGGGACCAGTCACTTGGACCCAATAGCTAATATCCTTCCCCCTGCCCCGCTCCTCTGGACATGAAACCAGAAGAACAAAATGTCCAGAACATTCATAGCACTTTATTAGGAAGAACGAGAAAATGAAAGCTGGCACTGTGTTCTGTAGTCAGGATACCTCATCACTTGACATTTACACTGGGCATTGCTGAGTAATATACTGTTGAAGGTCACTGCTCTGAAGAGTAAAGATGGTTTTATATTTTGTTTGAGAGTTAGCTAAATGCAATAAAACCCAAACCACTTTCAATAACTTATGGAGGTATAGTCTTATTAATAGCTAACCAGCTTCAGGAAAATAAATATTTAAAGATTTGCTTTTATATCTGTGTTAGCACAAGCCCACCCGCATACCCACCTCACACACCTAAAAGAAATATCATTAAAGCTGAGCATAGAGTAGTTACAGAATGATTAACAGTTACATCTTTTTTAAAATTTATTTGGGTGACATTGGTTAATACAATTATATAAGTTTCAGGTATACAATTCTATAATACATCATCTGTTTTCACTACCCCAAGTCAGGTTTCCTTCCATCTCCATGTATCCCCCCTCCTTACCCTCTTCTGTCTCCCCCCACCAGTGATATCTTAATCACTGACATGAGCAGGCAGAGCTTCAGAAAGACCTACTTTCTGAAATCACTAAATAAAATGTTTTTTAAAATAAAAAAATGAGGCATCCTTACAAAATAAATTCGTAAAACAGTGATCTCAGTATCACAAGTCCCAGACAACCAGTTCCAAAGTTATAATTAAAAATATTACCTAAAATAGAAGACATAAAAATATATTTATGAAATGAATGGGGGAAGGTAGTTATTAGTGATGGAGTGAAATAATAAGCTGTAAATTCTAAAAGTTTCAGGAAACAATTTCAGGATATTTTGTTTTTAGAATATCTTTCTTCAGGCTATAATTAATTCATGTAACCCAATTGAACAGAGACTAATATAATAAATAATAATGTTATGTAGACAACATTTTCTTTAAGAACTAAACAAATTCACTCCATCTTGAGCCAATGAGCCATAGCAATACTGATGTGTTTTTCTTTATAGAAAAACGCAGGAAGTGCAGAATGCTTGCTGTCTTTTAGTCTATGTTAATTTTTAAATAAAAAATTATATGATTTAGCAGTTAGAAATCATAGGGA
>NW_005363247.1:10874605-10884628 GCF_000412655.1 Myotis brandtii
ATATATATTTCTTTATCCATTCATCCATGAAAGGGCACTTAAGTTGTTTCAATACACCAGTCCTTTTATAGTATGGAGGAGGTAGTAATGATCAAGATACAGAGGTACTTGTTATAGAACTTAATTTTAGTGGGGGAAAAAGCAATATAAATAAGTTAAAAATAATCTAATGAACAAATAACAAATGGTGATAATATCTATGCAAAGAATCAATACATACCAATTGAATTTTTTAAATACCATAAAATATGAAACTCTTAAGGTAGGGATACCTTTAATAAAATATATGTAAGACCTGTACACTTAAAGCTATGAAACATTGCTCTTTAATATAAGTAAATGAACTAAGTAAAGGCAGATATATACTAGGTTCACAGATCAGAAGACTCAGTATTGCTAAGATATCAATTCTACCCAACTCCATTTATAGATTTAATAGAATTTCAATAAAAAATCCCAAAAGTGTTGTTGTAGAAATTTATAAGCTGATTCAAAATATATATGGCAGTGTAGATGGTCTAAAATAGCGAAAACAGTTTTAGAAAGGTATTAAGTTGATAACTCAAAATACGTAATTTTAAGACTTACTATTAAGATGCATTCACAAAATGAGGATAAACATATAGATCATGTATATATTTGCCAAAAGTTATTCAATTGAAAACTTATAATGGTGTGAAGATTATACCTCAATGAAGCAGGCTTATACATTAAATAAGACATTCCATAATGAATGTCTGGGAGACTGAGGGGAAGAGATATCTGAGAAAATGACATTAAAATGTATATACATAAAGCCAATAAAAATAGTACAAATACTATACCTCCTGCTACCTCCACAGAAAGAGTCATACTAAAATTCCTCCAGCTCCATTTAAACTACTTAGAAGGAAGATATACAGCAAAGTTTTGGAGAAAACACATCCCCAGCAGAGAAACTAGAGGGGCTGAAATGACTGAATTACCCTGCGAGAAGGGAAGGAAGGCCAGTATCTCTGGTGTGGGCCAAGGGAAAAGACAGAAGATGACACAGGTCAGAGAAGTAGACACAATCGAGTCTCTTAGGACTTGATGATTCAGGGTAAAGGTTTGGATTCATTCTAATTGTGAAGGTGTAGAGAGATGTTATATAGAGAGTGGGTTGTATAATTTTTATTTTAGGGCTATAATTTGATTATATTTATTATGTTATTTTGGGTTAATAATTTCTTCATGGTAATCAAAACATTCAACTATATCCCACACTAAATGACCACAGAACCATAGTTTGCCATCTTCTTTTTTTTCTCCTTGAAACCACCCAAAATAATAACAGAAACATTTGTAGAGAAAAGCTAGGAAACAAGCAAAATCCATAAACTGCAAAATTAAAGGTTGTTAAAAGCAGCTAAGATTAGGTAGAAACTGTGGAGGGAGAGGCATTAGGGAAGAAATCCTGCAAACACAGAAAGCAATCGGAGACTGTTGCAAGTAAACCAAGAGAGATGTGTTGGATCTGAGTGGTAGGAGGGGTGAATTGTTCAGGCCTTTATCTAATAGGACTGGTGATGGATTGGGTATGGAAAGTGAGAGAAAGAGAGAAATTGAAGGTGCTGCCAGATTTTTTGTATTGAGTAACTAGGTAAACATGGTTGCTATTTGCTAAGTTCAGAACACTAAGAATAGAGGTTTAGGGAAACAGTTTGGGGGATGAGTGTATACTTGAGATCTTGGACTTGAGCATCTATCTTGTTTTATAGAACATCGCACCACTGTGTGTTAGAATAAAGGCCTCTTAATAGATAACATTTTGTTTCTATTTTCCTGTAACTTTGAATACATTCTTACAGCCAGTTTACATTGCCATTTCTTTTTCTTCTCCTCTGTGTGCATCCACTTAAATTCAGAAATCCCTAGTGAGGGAAATCATTCAAAGCATATATTATATGATTTAGCATTCTTATCTCAATAACAAGCATACCAAATAAATTATACAGAAAAGGACAAAAAGAGCAGTTCAAATCCCCAAGGGCGTAACCCAGAAACAGGTTTTAAAGCTTTTTAACAGAGAATTCCTAAAAAATAGCATGATCTCTAAATATATGTTAAAAATAAAAGGAGCAAGAAGAGATGCATAAGGCTTACTTCATGTCTTCATTGATAATTCCCTGTCAAGACTATATGTTTAACCATTGTATGCCCCTAAAGTCAACAAAAAGTGTACTCATCCTAGAAAAAAGAAAAAATATGGCCACCTCTAGAGAAAGAATCATGTAAATACTCCTCCAGTACACACCTGGCACGTAACAAGTGCTTAATAATGTTTTCTGAACATAACAATATCTAATTGTTGCTTTTACCAGTGGGGTTTAATCACTGTCGTCATCATTATTAACAGCATCATCAAAAACAATATTTATTGGGCACTTAAAGATCTAAGTCAATGATTTTCAAACTGCAAAGTGTCCTCTGTATCGGCAAACAGACTCAGAAACTTGACAAGAGAAGAAGAGAACCCACTCAGGCTTCAGACCAGTGTCCTCAGGCTTCGTGCGGCCAGAGGAGCTGCGCTTCAGTGTTTGCAAATCATGATTTTATAGCAGGGGTTACACACTTTTCATTTTATTTTTTAAAGGACCAGAGAGTAAACATGTGACACTTTATTGACCATATAGTTTCTGTTGCAACTACTCAAATCTGCGTGTAGCCATGGGCAGTACATTAATGAATGAATATGTTATTGATCTTTAAAGTATTTACAAAATTGGACAGTGGATGAACTTGCCTGTGGGCTGTAGTTTGCCAACCCTTCAGCTAAGGAAATGATATCATTTGTCTCTACATTCCTACTTCTCCAAGTTTCCTGCTTGAACCTTAAAGTTAATGTAATTTAGGGCACCAAGAAATTTGCATGAAAATACGGGTTTTTAAGCAACCTTCATTAATCTTGTACATTCTCACTACCATTTATTATAGCAAGAGCTAGAAATAACACTTGGCAATCGAATAAATGCTCTTTGAAATTAAGAACTTTTAATATTTCTTCATATGTGAACAGTTTATTCTCTCATTCTTAAAAATACAAAACAAAACAAAAAATAATGTGTCTATATGTGTGTATGAGAGAACAAGTAAAAAAGAACTTACAATTGCTTTTACCTTTTTACATGTTTGTTTGGGATTTGAGTAATTTTGGACCAAAAAAATGAAATGCCACAGGTGTCATGGGATCTAATAGATATCTTTGTGTTTCTTAACCACAAAAACTTCAGACTAGTAGCCTGGTCAAAGGTCAAGGAAAGAGAAATCCACAAAAGGAGGCATAGGCTGGTAAGCACTAGACCAGTGATGGCGAACCTATGACACGCGTGTCAGAGGTGACACACAAACTCATTTTTTTGGTTGATTTTTCTTTGTTAAATGGCATTTAAATATATAAAATAAATATCAAAAATATAAATCTTTGTTTTACTATGGTTGCAAATATCAAAAAATTTCTATATGTGACACGGCACCAGAGTTAAGTTAAGGTTTTTCAAAATGCTGACTTGCCAAGCTCAAAAGGTTCACCATCACTGCACTAGACCAAGGTTTTTCATCATCGATCACTATTGACATTTTGGGTCAGGTAATTCCTTGTTATGGATGTCTATCTTGGAATTGTAAGATGTTTAGTAACATCCCTACATTTTCCCCACTAGACCATAGAGGCCTGTAGAATTTGACACATGGGCCCTGGGGGATGCGATGCCCCAGGTTGAGAACCTCTGAGCTAGCAGCACTTATCAACAGCCTCAGGCAGAGATTATGCTTCTGGTTTTTGCCTTTGCAGTCACAAGCATCTTCTCCCTTAGCAGTAGAATCCTATACTTTAGAAGATAATAAACAAAATATATGCACGAAGGATTAATTTTTTTAATTCCTTCATTTTAATTTTTGTGGACAGCACAGTTGACTTTTGAACAACACTGGGATTAGAGATGCCAGCCCTCAGCACAGTTGAAAACCTGTGAATAAGCCTTGACACCCCCAAAACTTAACTACTAATAGCTTGCTGTTGCTTGGAAGCCTTACCAATAGCATCATCAGTCAATTAACACATTTTGTATATTATATGTATTATATACTGTATTCTTACAGTAAAGAAAAGAAAAGAAAAGAAAAGATTTTTAAGAAAGTGATAAGGAAGAGAAAATATATTTAGGACATTTATTGAAAAAAAAATGCATGTGTAAGTAGACCTTCATGTAAGTGGACCCATGCAGTTCAAACCGATGTTCAAGGGGTAGCCAGCTTGCAGCCGCATGGGTGCACAGTCAGTTATTCCAAAAATTGAGTTAGTAAATTTAATCTGCTTTTCTCCTTCACAATCCTTATTCTTCTAAGGCAAGCGTTGAAATTTCATCTTAAATAAAATTATTGGAAATCTGAAACCCAAGGGACTACTTAAACTTGCAAAATAATATTGAAAATCCCTGCCACTGTAAGTAATATGATCAGTGACTTGGGGATAGGAGAGATGTTGTCCAATTTTGGCGATTTTATAACCAGAATGTACCACCCCTACAGTGTATAAGTGAACCAATTCACTTAGAGAACAATTAAAGTATCATATGGTTCAGTTAATTTATAGTTATCTATCAATCAAATCTCAATATGTGTTACTAATATTTTACATTTAAATATCTTTACTAGTAAGTTTTCAGCAATTACCTTTTATAATAAATTAATTGTTGTGTAATTTCAAAGCTTGCATTTTAAAATATCAATATTTCTTTTATTATTTCTGTTTTATATCTCAACTACTACCAAAAGCACTCCAAATGAAAGTAGAATAAACAACAGTAATCCTATTTATCTTTGTATAACAAAATCCAAAGAAGATAAGAGGACAAAGCTGAAACAAGGGTACTATAGTGTGCAAAATTTCACATTTTAACTAAGATACTATTATTATCTGTCACATAAATCATGACCTAAAGTTGTCTAAGGAACAATTGCTATTTTGACAGTTCTTAATCAACAATTTTTAATAATAACTGCAATCTGTGCTAGGTTGCATTGGTACATCAAATTAAATATTTTGTGAGCTTTAAGGAAGACATGTATTGTCTTTGGTTTTATCCTCCAGAGTAACTTTACAAATTGTTCCTCACCTTTGTCCAATGTCATCGATATTGTGGAAAAAAACAGGAATTTTCAATACCAGGAATCAAATGCTTTATGAAATTACCAAATATATTTGCCTATTAAACATAGACATGAAAACATTTTTAGCATGCATTTTAGTCATTCATTTTATTTTTTCAATATAATGTAACATTCAGAATGAGGTTAAATTATCAATATTTTTAATGTACACTGTTTTAAATTTTCATTTCCCTCTTCTACTATTTTACTAAATAAGGGAAACATGCAAATAAATAGTCGAATACATGTTGAATGTATTGTAGTACAATCAAAAGACAATAGGTAAATCATGACATAATGCATGTTAACTTTCATCAGTTTGTGTACAAAGAACCGAATTTGGTTTCTAAAAGACAGTTCATGAATATCAGGGTGTGAGAGTGTTGGCTGGTATAAAACTGGGGCAATGCAGCTGACATGTCACCTCTAAGCTCTGAGTAAATGCAATAAGAATTTCTTCAGGGCCCTGACCGGTTTAGCTCAGTGGATAGAGCATTGGCCTGCAGACTGAAAGGTCCCAGGTTCGATTCTGGTCAAGGGCATGTACCTTAGTTGCGGGCACATCCCCAGTGGGAGGTGTGCAGGAGGCAGCTGATCGATGTTTCTCTCTCATCGATGTTTCTAACTCTCTATCCCTCTCCCTTCCTCTCTGTAAAAAGTCAATAAAATATATTTTTTTTAAAAAAAGACTTTCTACAGGATCTATAACGACTATTCATGTTCCGTTAGCCCCAAAAATTCTGATTTCCTAGATCCACAACAAACCAAGAATTTGTGGGTTGTTGTTCTTTTGTTTTTTTGTTTTTTAGCAAAAAAGAGGTGCTCCTGGTGTAGGATGCTTAAGACATTAAGAAACACATAATATGTAAGGAAAGCATCCTATCTAATAAAGAGGGAATATGCTAAATGACCCTCATGCCATCCCAAAGATGGCAGCACCCACAGCCAATAAGGAGGGAATATGCTAGTTGACTGCCATGCCCTCAAAGATGGCAGCGCCACAGCCACAAGATGATGGTGCCCAGTCCCCTCATCAGCCCTGCTGGGGCGGCAGGCGCGCGGCAAGGCTGGGCCCGCTGGCCACTCCACATGCCTGCCTTCAGAGTCCCCAACTCCCCTCAGCCCCCCCAGCTGCCCAGGGCCAGGCCAAGGTGCAGGCAAGCCTCGGATGTTGGCTGCCCGGCCACCCAGGGCCACCCGAGGCTCAGGTAACCAGGGCTGGCCAAGGCTTATGCTGCCGGCAGTGGCAGCAGCAGAGGTGTGATGGGGCGTTGCTTTCCCCTGGTCACCAGGTCGCCTCCCACCCCTGAGGGCTCTCGGACTGTGAGAGGGCAGGCAAGGCTGAGGGACCCGCCCTCCAGTGCATGAATTTTCATGCACCGGGCCTCTAGTACTATGATAATGCATACAATTTTGGTTTCTGGTTGTCTTAATGCTTTACTCTTTACATCTCTTTTCTCTTGGTATTTCAAGCTTATGACATGACTCAAAGAGATCTTGAAGTTTTTTGACCTTCACTTCCTCAGCTGTGCCTCCTTAATCTTCTTGAAATGGGTAGCATCAATAATCTTTTGCCTTCATACTTATTTTTGGAGACAGTACATAATTTGTCTAGCTCTGGCACTTGTAGCCTCTGGCTATTTGGTAACAACTTATTACACTTATTATATATATTCTTTCCAATGTATAATTCATTTCATTACTGCATCACCCTCCATCCCAAGGAAAAAACATAGTGGGAGGTACAGAGAATGTGTTTTCTTTGAAGCTGAAAAAGCTACATTACTTAAAATATGGGTAAAGTCCTGTTTTGGCGAGATTCAGATACTATTTCAATATTAAATAAGGGTTTACTATAGCCGGAAGTTTTTCTATAATTAGCTATAGCTCAACTTATGCTACATTATACAAAAAGTATTATTTTTCAAGGCAAGAGTGCAGGCGGGCTGAGGGACCCCACAACCCTCCACAGTGCACGAATTTTCATGCACCGGGCCTCTAGTATGCATATAATTTCTTTGGTAGATCTCTTCCCACACATCCACCCACCCAGCCTTCCCTCTGAGATTCAACAGTCTGTTCCATGCTTCTCTGTCTCTGGATCTATTTTGTTCGTCAGTTTATTTTGTTCATTAGATTCCACATATAAGTGAGATCATGTGATACCTGTCTTTCTCTGACTGACTTATTTCACTTAGCATAATACTCTTCAGGTATCTCCATGCTGTCTCAAAGGGCAAGAGGTCCTTCTGTTTTATTGCTGCATAGTATTCCATGGTATAAATGTACTAGAGCTTTTTTGTCCATTTATCTATTGATGGACATTTGGGCTGTTTCCAGATCTTAGCTATTGTAAAAAACGCTACTATGAACATAGTGGTGCATATATTCTTTCTAATTGATGTTTCAGGCTTCTTAGGATATATTTGTAGAAGTGGAGTCACTGGGTCAAAAGGCAGTTCCATTTTTTAATTTTTTGAGGAAACTCCATACTGTTTTCAATAGTGGCTGCACCAGGCTGCATTCCCACCAGCAGTGTACTGGTGTTCCTTTTTCTTCACATCCTCACCAGCACGTGTTGTTTGTTGACATATTTATTGATGATAGCCATTCTGGCAGGTGTGACAATGGTACCTCATAGTCATTTTAATTTGCATCTCTCTGATAATTAGTGACATTTTTTCATGTCTCTATGCCATTTGTATGTCCTCTTTGTATTAGTGTCTATTTAGGTCTTCTACCCATGTTTTTATTAAGTTGTTTGTATTCCTTTTGTTGAGTTGTATGAGTACTTTATATATTTTGGATATTAACCCCTTATCAGATGTACCAATGGCAAATATGTTCTGTCGTTCACTCCTGTCCCTAGGACCTCAGAATTCAAGAATGAATTGTCTGAGACATGCCCCAGGAGTGGGTTCCCTTTTCATTTTGATGGTGATTTCTTGTGCTGTGCAGAAGCTTTTCATTTTGACGCAGTCCCATTTGTTTATTTTTTTTCTTTGTTTCTCTTGCCCTAAGTGTTGTATCAGTGAAAATTTTGATATGTGAGAGGTCTGATATTTTGCTGCCTATGTTTTCTTCAAGGATTTTTATGGTTTCACAACTCACATTTCAATCTTTTATCCATTTTGAGTTTGTTCGTTTGTATGGTATAAGTTGGTGGTCTAGTTTCATTTTTTTTATGTGTAGCTGTCCAATTATCCCAACACCATTTATTGAAGAGACTTTCTTTACTCTATGTATGCTCTTGCCTCCTTTATCAAAGATTAATTGAGTGTAATGACTTGGGTCAATTTCTGGGTTCTCTGTTGTGTTCCACTGATCTATATGCCTGTTCTTGTGCCAGTACCAGGCTGTTAATATTAGAATTTCTATAAGAGTTAACCATTAACATTTGGGGACTATTTTGTGTAGGGTAGGGAGGGGTGACCAGCATTTAAAAGCTTAGATTTATTTCATATACTTAGTTCCTTCCATTATGGCATAACTCATTTTCTTGATCAGGTATGTTGATAATAAACTTGAGACAAGTTGGGAAATTGTACTGCCAATGAATTTATATACAGAATGAAATTTAATCTCAATATTTACATTTTATTCAGCATGATAAAGCTAGACAATGATGTAAATCTATTAATTAAATGTGGCCTTAAATTATATGTATTGTAATTGGCTAAGCTATGTTAAAAAATCACCAACCTCTCACTTCAGTGACCAAAATGGTTCTTTTTCTTATATGCATTGAATGTGTCATTAAATATTAGAATAAGAAGAAAACTGAAAAGCCATCTAATTTAAACCTTTTCCTTTATGAATATGTTAATTAAAAAGCATAGAGATTAAATGTATTGTCCACAGATACATAGATAAGTTGAAAATAAGACAAAAGATCCCTTGCTCATAGACCAGTGGTCTATCACCTGTTTTAAAATGTATGGACACATGATGCTGTGAATCCAGATCAAATATAGTGTGGAAATATTATTACTTTGAAACCTGGCCCAATGTGCAAGCTTGTAACGCAGATGACAAAGAAACACTCATGGAAAATATTGACTAAAAAGGTCCAAGAAAGTATTATACTTCAGGGTTTTTTCACTGTGTAAGCTTTGCCATTTGTTGTCACTTCGTTATAATAGCAATGAAGAGCTAAGCATTATCCTATAAGTTTTAATTTTAACATTTGAATGGGGAGACTACTTTTAATTTCAGAGTAATTTAAAAATAGCAAAACTGTTCATGATAATTATTAGCTTGTACATGCATACACATTTATTGCCCTAAAACTTGTCTGTAACATGAGTTACTGATCAATAAAGACATATTAATTGCATGCTTAATTCTATATGGCCAACTCTGTAATGGGATATTATAGAGGGAAAAATGTGATAATTCCTATATACAAAACTTTAAAAAGTGGACCAAGGAGAAAAGACTTTAAATGAGGCACTATTTGCAAAAATCACAGAGCTGTGTATAATGAAGGAATAAATATGGTTACTCAAACTAAAGTATAAACCATTTGAGGAAGGGAAAAATCAGATAATTTATTCATACTGCATCTATATGCTTCAATCTACTCCTTCTGTCATGATCCAATGGATTGCAAATTTAAAAACCATGAGAGAAAACTCCATATGGAAGGAGTTAGTTTTTTAATAAGAAAAAAATATGTTTTCAATCTTTGTGGACACCCCACAGACCTCACCCCAAAGTCGCAGTTACAGTGCTGTTTTTCCTTGCCCCAAAAGCCTTGCCAGATAGGGAAACCGGCTCTGTCCGAAGGTTGTGCAGGTGTGGGGCCACCTGAGGCCAGAGCTGGGGAGTGAACCGTGCATGCAGGAGCTACAA
>NW_005363247.1:10885420-10887680 GCF_000412655.1 Myotis brandtii
CCGGGCTGGGGGGGCCTCAGGCCGTGCCCTCTGCCCCTGCACCAGGCCAGGGGACCTGAAGATGCCCCCCCACCCAGTGGGGCTTGAGAGGGGACCTGAGGTTGTGCCTCCTGCCTGGTGCTGGGCTTCGGGACCTGAGGCTGCACCCCCTGCCTGGTGGGGCTTAATGGGGGTTGGGCTGTCCGGGTCTGGATCTCACCCAATGGGGTGGGGCCAGCCAGGTCTGGGTCTCACGTGATTTTGAGGCACACATGGGTGGACAGGGACTTGACTCTGGGTCCCACAGCATGCCCCAGACTCTGACAGGAGGAAGATTTTCATATACATCATACTAATTTTCTTTCATCTCTGACACTTCTATTATACAGAAAGGGCAAATAGCAATATTAAAATATTTCCTCTAATTAATTCCCTTTTAATGTGCATGAATTTCATGCACTGGGCCACTAGTAATGATATAAGCAGTGATCTCAGTCAGATATATAATAACCAAATAGTTTTAAAGAATAAAAGTACCAATAGTCAATATGTTACTGGAGGAAATAGATCCTTCAGCAGTATTGTGGGAAAAGAATTTTGAGGACACTCATGTAGGAGGTGTTTTAAGTGAAAGTGGCAAGATTTACTAGAGTGAAAAGTGACAGCACATTCTTGGAGAGACAGAGTGGGCAGGCTAGAGGGCAGCATCTGTGTGGATGCAGGAAAGGAAGTCACAGAGGCTAAGGCGAGTCCTCTGCTGCTGCTTGCTGCTTGCTGCTTCCCTGTTTGCAAGTTTCATGGGGACCCTTAGGGTTTTGGAGAAAAGAAGGCAAAAAGTACCTGCTCAAGGGCAGGACTGGCATGGACATGCTCCAAGGAGGGCACATCCTGAGTTCTTTGTCTAGCTTCCATATATTTCCCTCTGTTTGGAAAAGAGCAGGCTTTCTTTCAAACTACCCAGTCTCATTCCTGGCTTTTCCCAGCCTGTGCTGGTGCCCTCCGCCTATCCAATCTTTCTTCTGGATTTCCCAGGGCCTCGTGCCTTTTTCCAATATGATCTTTTCCACAGATTTTCCCAGGCTAGTGCCCTCCCCCCTTACAGTCACCATTTTGGCTCCTACTGCACATGCCTCATAGTCCCGCTTGGTCATTTGGCTTCTGATGCACATGCACTGAGCAAAGAAATTTCCCCTCACTGTTTTCTCCCTCCCCCATTAATTTGGCAGAACTATGCCTGTTACTCCCAGGGGTGACTGTGAAACTGCTGTTTTCAGACTTAAGTTTAGCTTGCTCTCTTCTCTTTCATTAATAACTAACTAACTGCCTGCTCTAACAAATACTAATGTCTTTTCTAATATAAGATATTTTAGGAGTGCCACTCAGGTTAAGTAGAAAGGACATATATCTACACACAAAATGCCAAGTGAAATTGACAATAAGTAGTTCATAGACTAATTTCTCTTGTATATATATATATATATACACACACACACACACAAATTACCAGAGAAAGAGAGACATTTCTCTGACTGTTGGTTATTAGTATATTTTCTTTATTTTTTTGTTACTGAGATGTAATTGACTTATTGTGTAAATTTAATGTGTTCAACATGATGATTTGGTAATGCCTTTGAAACATCTGATTGACATGTTTCATAAATGAAGTACCTTTTTACAATTGCTTTCAAGTCTTGCTTTTTAAAACTGATTAATACCAACATGTGCTTAGATAGTTAACTCCAGAAACAAGAGCCATTTATTCAGAATGAGTGTATTGCATAGTGAATCAGGAATTCCTAGATATAAAGGGGGTGGTAATGGCTTAAAAACCTTCCTGTTTAGAACAGCATTGACATTTTCTAAGCCACCATTACATATCTCATTTCCCCACCTACTAATCCTCAATTTATCGAAATGGGAAAAATATATCTCTAGTAAAATTTAAACCTTGGATCTGTTAAATCAGATAACTGCTTGTGGGATTTGTTCCTAAGGGCATCAATAATTTCTGAATAATTCCTCCCCCCACCCCAATTCCCCTCACCAGTGTATATGCAGTATATGAAATTTTTCTATCATATGTCAATTAGTTTATGGATTCTCCTATACCAAAAAGCAAATGCCCAAGATGAAAAATATAATACAGTAATTTACTCAAGGACAAAATGATGGAGACAGAGCACACTCACCAGGAAAACAGTAACAGAGAGAAGAATTTGCTCATGCTGCCTCTTTGCCCTTTCTGCCTTCTAGAACACATATGGGGAAACTGGACTTGTGA
>NW_005363247.1:10888267-10905426 GCF_000412655.1 Myotis brandtii
AAAAAAAAAAAGACTGTACCCTTTTATGTAATGATGTTTATTTTGAATTTATATTAGTTCACACAAACACTCCATCCATGCTTTTGTTCCGGCCCTCCGGTCCAGTTTAAGAACCCATTGTGGCCCTCAAGTCAAAAAGTTTGCCCACCCCTGCTCTAACCACTTAGCAACACTGGCCAGGGCATATATATTTTAATTTTTTTTACCTTTGAGTTTTAGCAAAATTGAGTGGAGAGAAAGAGAGACAACAGAGGGAGAAGGTGCTGCCACTAGAAACAGAGAAAACTACTCAATTTTGAAGAGCTTGGGGAATATTTGTCTTTCCGTATAGACTACATTCTTGCTTAGATCCAGGATCTGAATCAAACAGAAAACTGTCAATTTTCCCTGAGATTCTGGTAGTGATTTATAAAATCACTAGAGAATAATTCCCACACTCATATCAGATCAATAGTATATCTTTTATCTTTGTATAAGACTTCAATTATATTAAAACTTACATGTGTGTGGCATGCGTGCGGATGTGTGCATTAATAAAGAGGAAAGGGCCTACAAAGATAACCGGTAATGTGTATCTTATTGCAATATACTCCTCATAAGCAGTGTGTTTCAATCACTAGAGAATAATCCCCACACTCATGTCAGATCAATAGTATAACTTTTATCTTTGTATAAAACTTCAATTATATTAAAACTTATGTGTGTGGTATGCATGCGGATGTGTGCATTAATAAAGAGGAAAGGGCCTCAAAGATAACCGGTAATGTGTATTTTATTGCAATATACTCCTCATAAGCAGTGTGTTTCAATGCAGGTAGAAGTCAGGAATAGTGGTTAGGTGTATGGCGATCAGGAGTGCACCCAAATTCGAATTTCAATACAAGGACAAACAACTCTGTGACTCTAGAAGGCTTTTTAATCCACACTACTTGAATGTGTAGTACATGCAGAAGACTGAACAGTGACTGTGCCCAACTGGCTGCCCTTTTAGTTAATAGAGGAGTTTGTCCCAGCCCGCAGGGCTGTGAGTCAGCATGGTGCATACACCTTCTCTTTACAAACCCCTGTCATGGACCTCATGAACTGGGCTCATCTCACTCAACCAGTAAGCAGAAGGCGGGTGGGGGGAGGAATGTATTACCGAACAAAGAAGAGGAGAGGTCATTATGCATACTTTAGGAAGAACAGACCAGAAGTGATTCACTGCTGTGGGGGAAGGATAATAGAAATGTGTAAAAAGATATTTGTTATTTTCTAAAATATATAAAGCAGTATCCTCTCTATGAAATGGAAGAAAAGTCAAAGAAAGATCAGGCTAAGATTAAATAAAACATTAGGGTGACATGAAAAGGCAATCAATTATAGTAAGAGCTCACAGGAAGTACAAACGCAATAGTAATATTTAAATCTGCATGGAGTCAGTCTAATTAGGCATTTTACTATGTGGAAAATTGAATTTATAATAATATACAGCAATGCTTAAAGTTCTTCCAAAATAAAGAGTTATTGATGAATATGATGATAAATAAATTACAGTAAATAGATTATAACAAAAATAAATTGCAAGCTATTCTTAAGCTAATAGAGATCATTACAATCAGAAAAAAAGTATAAAAAGTTGAATAATTTTATTATTTGCTTTTCATTATCCCATCCTTGTATATTTCCAGGCCACCAATCTGTTTTAATCTCCCACAATAGAGAAATTCAGTCTTTCAAATGCAAAACTCATTCTCAGGCCCGAACATCAAAGAAACTGTAATATTTTAAACATGCATATAATATTTAATACAGGGGAGTGATTATCTGGGGACTTTTTATTTTGTATAATTGTTTATCAGACAAATAGCATTAAATTTGAAGTAGGAAGCTTGTATTAAAATGCATATAAAATACAGATATCAATACAGCTTTCTAAAAAGGCCACAAACAATTAGCTGTTGAATGTTAAAACTGTTATATCAATGATGGTAAATTCAAAATTTTAATATTATTTTATTGAAAAATATGTTTTAAATTCCATTAAAGAATAATTTGAAGTCTAGTAATATATAAGAAATTAATATCATCATAACCAAAAATATAATCTACTTATAATTTCTAATGATTCAGAGTTTTAATGAACCCACATTAAAGTGAATATGATATGGTATAATTTTTAGCAGAAACAAATATTAGTAAAAAGTGAACATGGAGCCCTAACTAGTTTGGCTCAGTGGATAGAGCGTCGGCCTGCAAACTGAAGGGTCCCAGGTTTGATTCCAGTCAAGAGCATGTACCTTGGTTGTGGGCACACCCCCATTTGGTGGTGTTCAGGAGGCAGCTGATCGATGTTTCTCTCTCATCAATGTTTCTAACGCTCTATCTCTTTCCCTTCCTCTCTGTGAAAAAATCAATAAAATATATATTTTTTTAAAAAGTGAACATGGAGTCCTGTCCAGTTGGCTCAGTTGTTTGAAGCATTGTCCTTTATACCAAAAGTTGCATGTTGGATTACCTGATCCTGGTCAGAGCACATACCTGGGTTGGGGGTTTGATCCCCAGTTGGGGTGTGTGTGGGAGGCAATCTATCGATGTTTCTCACATCAATGTTTCTGTCTTTCTCTCTCTAAAATATATTTTTTAAAAAGTAAACATGGACACATCTTTTGTGCCAAGAAAAAATTAAATTACTTTAACCAAAATGGATCAAAGTAATAGTGTTTAGCCAGCCAGTGTTGCTCAGTGGTTGAGCGTTGACCTATGAACCAAGAGGTCAAGGTGCGATTCCTAGTCAGGGCACATGCCCAGGTTGCAGGCTCAATCCCCAGTAGGGGGTGTGCGGGAGGCAGCTAATCAGTGATTCTCTTTCATGGTTGGTGTTTCTATCTCTCTCTCCCTCTCCCTTCCTCTCTGAAGTCAATAAAATATATATTAAAAAATAATAATAGTGTTTATCTGTTATTAAATAAGACCCTAATTTTTATTTTTTTTAATAATAGACACATGGGTAATGCTAATCTAGCAGACAATAATTTTATCACTAAAAGCCTAAGGGAATATGCTGATTATTTTGGAGATTAATTTTCATTATTTTTGTGAAGCAATCTAAAATATTTCTTATTAGATTATAACTGCTTATCAGGTTATAACTGCTAATAAATGAAACTATATGAATATTTTAAAATTACATGTTTTAACTTTTTTTTGAAGGATTTACTGTTCAACTGCTTAACAACTAAAAGAGGCAAATTTTTACTTCATTGAGTATGTATCAGGCACTATACTATGTATTTATGTATTTACAACTACCCTAGCATATCTCCCTTCTATTTTATGTGACAAAAAACTGAGAGTCATAGAATAAACACTACTGAGGTCCCACAGTAACATACTGTGAGGAACATACATCCAAATAGATAAAGAATCAGTGAGGCTCTTGGAATCAGCGTGGTGTTTGCTTCTGTTGGCCTTGGGCAAGTGAATTAACCTCTTTCCACTGAACATGTAATGGGAGCTGCCAGATAAGTTGGTCAAACTTAAATGAAATAATAAATAAAAACTCATAAAACAGTGTTGTAACCTAATAAAAAATATCATGAGCTATTGCTTGATATGATTGATGTTGCATTGTGTAGATTCACTTCCAAATCTACAGTTGTTTTAATCAAAAACCTAAAAAGTCACCTCCTCTAAAGACACAAAGATACTAGGAGCACTAAAAATCAATTTCCCATAGTCTCTTATTGTGAGAAAGTTCCTATTACCTCCAACTGTCCAAAAATGAAGAACTATAATGGAATGGTGTTATAGGGATAGTATTTTTATGTGTAGAGAAATAGTGTTTTTTTTTACTCAATTGCCTAAAACATTGCAACAGCTTTATAGGTGAGAGATGTAGGCAGTTTGTCTTTGTCAAAAGAATTTTCCTAGGCAACTTGCACAGATCACAAAGAACAGTAGGGAGTAAATGGGAAAAAAGAGGCTGGAAATGATATAGTAGCCAAATCTAGTAGAGTGTAAAAGGAGAAAAGCATGAATGGCAAGAAAAGTTATAGCAGCTAGAACTGAAGAACTAACCTTTTTCCATGTTTCCTAGGAACAAGGTATAGTTACCTCTGCTAACCTCATGAATAACATAAACTAGGTTTGATGTAAATGCTTAATGTTTATCAAAAGTGATACATAGAAAATAAAATGTTGTCATACCTCAATGTAACCCACTTTTTCACCTCTCATTTTTGTATTCCAAGGATTTATTTATTATATTAATTGCTTAGAAAGAGATGAGATAAATCAATAGCAATAACAGCATAGTATTTTATAAATACCTACTTATTTATTACTTAAAACAACTTAAATAATCAATAGCAAAAATAGTTTTATATCTGGAAAATCATAAGACAGTGCTTATGTAGTATAAATTTTTGCTGGAAACTCTTTTTGTGGTTTGTATAGACAAGGGTATTGAAATCTAGTGATTTACTGGAGTTTATTGAGCTGTTAAGGGAATGATTAGGATTAAAAGCTTTGAAATTCTTATTAAACAACTACAGGCCCGATGCACAAAATTCGTGCAAGAGTAGGCCTTTCTTCCCCCAGCTGCCGGCACCAGCTTCCCTCTGGCGCTCGGGACCTGAGCTTCCCTCACAGCCCCGGCTTCATCCAGAAGGTCATCTGGAAGGATGTCTGGTCTAATTAGCATGTTACGCTTTTATTATTATAGATGTTTGTGTGTCAGTATATGTGTATATTTATGGTTATGTATGACACACAGAAAGAGAGAAAAGAGACTTATATATTAAACTAGAGGCCCAGTGCATGAAACTGACGACTTAGGCCTTCCCCCCCGCCGCCCCCCAGTTCAGTGACCACCAGGGGGCAGCTCCTGCATTGATTGTCTGCCCCCTGGTGGTCAGTGTACATCATAGCAACCATTCTGCTGTTAGGTCGATTTGCATATTACCCTTTTATTATATAGGATGTTTATGTGTCAGTATATGTGTATATTTATGGTTATGTATGACACACAGAAAGAGAGAAAAGAGACTTATATATTAAACTAGAGGCCCAGTGCATGAAATTCCTGCACAGGTAGAGTCCCTAGGCCTGGCCGGCGATCAGGGCCGATTGGAGCCTTCCTTTCCCCAGCTGCCAGTTGGGGCCTTCCTTCATTCTGTGCTGCCACCTGGTGGTCTTCACACATCATAGCGGGCGGTCGAACTCCCTAGGGAACAATTTGCCTATTAGCCTTTTATAATATAGGATAATTTTATATTCTTTATCCCAATAATTTCCCTCAACATTTGCCAATGAGCTTCATTGGTAAAATATACCTAGGTAGATAATTGAGACTGGTGCATATAAAAGAACAGACAAGATATGTAATAATGTGTATAATAGATGTTTCTGACTAAATTGTCTATATGAATAAAAAAATGCCTGGTGGTCTTCTCACATCATAGCGGGCGGTCGAACTCCCAGGGGACAATTTGCATATTAGCCTTTTATTATATAGGATAATTTTATATTCTTTATCCCAATAATTTCCCTCAACATTTGCCAATGAGCTTCATTGGTAAAATATACCTAGGTAGATAATTGAGACTGGTGCATATAAAAGAACAGACAAGATATGTAATAATGTGTATAATAGATGTTTCTGACTAAATTGTCTATATGAATAAAAAAAATGCAAGAAAGCTATTTGGGTTGGAGGATGGAGTAGGAGGTGAGCTGGATTTCAGATGTAATAAACTAGAACATGGGTGAACAAACTGTTTTATAAAGGACCAGATAGTAAAGAGTCTGGAGTAGCCATAGGTACTATGTAAGTGAATAGATGTGGTGTGTTCCAAATAACTTTTTAAATTAAATCGAGCAGTAGGCTGGATTTACCCAGCATGCTCTGACTTACAGTTACATGGACTTCAGGAAACTGAGTAAATAGGGGCACTTTTCTGGAAAAATAGAAGTTTCTTTCTATATGATTCTTCTAGGATTCAGTGAGCCAAAGTGTAACTATTCAGCTACATGTAGTTTCTAAAGAGAACAGGCCACTTCTGCTCATCCACTCACCTAACATCCCATACTTCATCCACAAATCTGTAAGAACATTTCCCCCCAAAACACATATAATAAAATACCAAAACATGCCCACACAAATGCAGAACCTGAGAAAAAGAATATATCCATGCACTGTGTGGTCCTATTGTATGATTTTAATAATGACCGTGATAATAAATATTCAATAAGTCTCATACTATTGTGAAAGAAATTAGGTAGACTTAATTTCTCTTTTATCTTTCAGTAATATTGCTCCAATTTTTCTATCCAGAATGTAGAAATTACTGTATTTTGAGCAATTTTATCTCACTATAGCCAAAATAATTATTAAAATGATATGCTTTTTTCCTTTCATAACCAGCATTACCTACCAAACATGGTGTATTATTAAATAATATCACCAGAAAAATCTATTCACATATAATTTTGTTTTAATATATCATATATATTTTTCTAAAAATCCTAATAATTTTATATTTTTCCCATCACCATTTATCCCCTCTATGCCCTCTTCCACCTCCACTTGCCCACTCCTCCCCCAACAATCTTGTGATTAATTGTTATAAAGCATAAAACTTACCCAGATGAATACTTGCTGTTACTGAATAATTTTCCTTAAGTTTGCTTTCTTAAGAGCTGATAAAACATACAACTATGATTATTTTAAAAACTGTATTGAAAAATGATGAATCATAAAGGATGGTAAAAATTACATAATCAACCTATTAAACCCACTTGAGTGAAATAAAGAGAACTTTTATTTTCCTCCATCATCATTTTATGATTTCTTCATATCTGATTATTTAAAAATTTTCTATCTGTGAAATACAGAGAAAACTAACTAGACTTATATAAACATAAAATGAGAAACCATCAAGAATGCTCTAAAAATACTGCAGTGCATTTGTAAAAAGCTGTAAAACCCTAGGTCCTAATAGATATATAATGTTTAAATAATTACACAGTGATAAAGATATAATTTCAATATTATGATTCTATTTCAGTGAAATTCTCATTACTTTATGTGTCCTAGCAATTTAATCCTATATAATAATCCTATATAATAAAAGGGTAATACGCAAATTGACCAAACTGAGGAACAACCAGTCACTATGACGCGCACTGACCACCAGGGGCAGACGTTCATTGCAGGAGCTGCCCCCTGGTGGTCAGTGCGCTCCCACAGGGGGAGTGCCACTAAGCCACAAGCCTGGCTGACAGACATCCCCTAAGGGCTCCCAACTGCTAAAGGGCGCAGGTGGGGCTGAAGCCCCCCACCCCGAATGTCGTGCACTGGGCCTCTAGTATTTATATAAAATGTTTTAAAACAACTGTCATAGTTTCATAAAGATAAGCAAAATCTCAATGCTTATTTCTTCTTTCATTATCTATTGAATTGGATTAAAATGAACCCTAAACAAAATTCTAAAGTAAATATATATTTACAGAAAGAATCCTGTATATTAACAAAATTCACATACATTTTAAAGGAATAATGGCATCTCATTTCTCAAACTTATGTCACCTTTCAATCCAAGAAATTGATGCAAATGAAATTAATTCATGTACATCATTCATATTCAGATTGTAAGCATTAAAAATATTTATGTACGAGCTTTGGTTTGGGGACAAAACTGGTCTTACTTTTGTAATGCAGTAGGGTCTTCCTCCTCACAGCAAACCACACCCCTCAGGGTGCTCCTAAAATATGGTCCATGAAAGGTGCCTTGAGTGTAACTACAGAATGCCAATTCCACAATCAGGGAATGGATTTTTGTCAATGGTCTTATGAGTATAAACACTATGACTTTAATGAAGTTAATGTCCAAGAAATTAGATTATGGAAACAATTGTTCCAAGCTAAATTCCTCCTGTAATGTCTGTCGCATATGCCCTGTTAGATGTCCTGAGTTCTGTGAACTAGAGATAAAAGTGCATTAATCTAAGATGAAACCTGTTACTCTTTGCCTCTTGATCACTCTGGACATTTGGTGCCTGCATCATCAGAGGACATTATTCTAGATGATTTCTAGTCACACTCTGTTCTTTACATATTGCTATTACTTGCTTTGCTAATCCATCTCCTCCAACTACTATAGAAGTTCACCTGGAGAACAACATGAAAACCAAAGCTTTATTAGATAGAGTATCACAATAATTACTAAAGTAAAAAAGAATGGCTCTCTTGTATGGAAAATGTTTATTGTTAACAGGGAAGAAAGCTATAGATATTTTATAACCTGATAGTAACTGATCGTAATTATTCTTTAATTTATTTGTGTCTAACATCACCTGGGAGCTTTGTAGAAATTGTAGACTCTCAGGTTCCACCCAAATCCACTAGGTAAATTTAATAATCGCTTTTCTAGAATATTTTACTGCCACCCACAAGCTATTCACATTACCTGAGCACCAACTACATGTCATACTCTGTTGTAAATAATAGTGTGTTGTAAATTTGTAAATATTCATATGTCCCCGATGCCTCAACATCCCCACAAATAGGCTGTGAGCAACCCTTCTGACCAGGTGCATCAAGGTGATCAGGCTGGTCCCTTTCACAAGTTCTCCTCCTGGCTCTCTCCTTACTGTGACTTAGTAACATTCAAATGCACCAACAAAATCCCTTCATGCCTTTTGCTTGTGTCCTCTACTCTGACCCCCAGTAAAGGCTCTTGCCAAGGAGTTCTCATTCTCTCTTTTGGGCCCCCACCTGCTTGGTTGAACCCACTCCCTTGGGGCTCCTCCGACATGTTTTTTGTGTGGTATGTGTGCCTCCCTCTTTTAGCACCTGTGAGTATAGTAATCCTTTTATTTCATATGCCTTTCTGAGTGTAATTTCCATGGTCATATCTGAGCGAACCTTAAAGGCCCCACAAGGAAGACTTGCTTCTCCATTTACAACACAAATGGGAATAAGATAAATGATCCCCAATCCCTGTCTGCGGAGATCATGGCCCAATGGGAAAGACAGCAGGCACATAGGATGACATCTGGTGAGCAAAATGGGAAATAAAGAGTAAAGAGGAATTACATTTGTTCCCTTATGGTGGTCAAAAAACTGGATTCAGCCTTAATAGATTAAAAAAAAAAAGGAATTTGAGAATATAGTAAATCTTTCATTCCTCCTAAAGACATCTGCCCTCCATCAACAAGGGGCATGTGAGAGCTGTGCTTGTAGGAAGACTTTATTCCCCAGCAGTCCTCAAGTCCATAAAAAAGGTCAATGTGAAAAACTGCACATTTGGAATGAATGTACCCATCATGGATAGGGATCAAGACTAATCTCTGTGAAGGGATTATTAGAACACCCACCGTGATTCATGCCCTGCATGGCTAGAGGTTAAGGGCAGATTGCACCTCCTTTACAACTGCCCTGCCTATCCCTAACAGTCATAGCCTTGCTATTACTCAAATCGTGAGTTCTCTAAGGCCAATGTCATTATGTTTCAGAATGTCAGCCAGCCCAAGAAGCTGTAGACTACCAGATCACCACCCATGGATCTATGTACTCTTAGATCAATAACCTTCAGCACAAGTTCTATTTAGACTCTTTTGTCACCTGTCCCCAACAGCCCAGAAGCTTCCCTTGTGCCCTCTGGAATTCCTGACCCATGAACTCTAAAATCTCCTATGTTAAAATCTCCTATCTACCTTTATTGTGAGCATTTCCTTCATCTTTTTACTCTAATGGATCATTGTCTCTCCACTGAGGACTGTTTTTCATACAGCCTTCTCACATCTCTGGGAGCACTGGGTTAGGAATTAGAACATTTGTGGTTCTGGGCCTTCATTGTCATCTCCCAACACTCCTGCTTCCCTCCAACCAAAAATCCAAGTTTTAAAACTTGTCAGTGCACTGTATCCCTGCTTTCCCTCATTGTGTTGTCATGTATAAAAACCAAGTCATTCTCTCTCACTTCTCAATAAATATACCTCCTAGCTATTTTCTTTATTTTCAGGGCTTCTCCTGTCTTACTTCTTGGTAATCAAAAATACAAATTTAGATAATCTCTCCAATGGCCTGGCCTCTCAAGCTTTTGAACTATTCTCCTCCAGTGATAATTGACTTCCAATCATTTAAGCTCTTCAGTGGCATGGTCATAAACTAAACACTGTCATTACCAATATCTGCAGCCTGTCCATCATATCTATTTAATAAACCTCATTCACTCATTGCCTCCTAATGTTTCACCCCTTTGCCTCTGGAACTACAAATTTTCACTGTACTTTCTATTCATTCTTTGTATCAGTCTTCTTGGAAGTTCCTCTTTTCCCCCCTTCTTCTGATCCTTTAACCTTTTTCTCTCTCACACATCTAGTCTCATGGCTTTAAATAACTTCTACATGCTGACCATGTTCAAGTTCATAATTACAATCCACTTCTCTCCCTTGAACTCCAGATTTATACTAAAAAGTAAGTCCAAGGAAGGCAGAAATCTTGGCCTATTTTTTAATCTTGGGATATGGAAGTTCTTCAATAAATACTTGTTCAATGTGTTTAGTATATAAAATTACTCTAGAATATATCCACACAAGGAAATAAAGTGCACAGCTTACTGAAGTGACTTTATTTAGAAGCATAGATTATACCTTGTAAGAGTTCACAAAATCAAATGTTTAGCTACTTTGTTTTTATAGAATTAAATCATCAAAGTTCATAAATCATCCTGAATAATTTTGCTGTAACAAAAGAGAGCTCAACAAGATAGTAGATAACAACAACTGAAAAAAACTAGAGACTGATTTATTTGGTAACCTTCAGTACATGTAACATGTTAGGTGTATTTATATGAATTTATTATTTTAGTAACCATATAAAAAATGAGCATAATAATTCCTAGGGTATGAAAATATTAGGTAAATCTTTTATGGACAATATCTTGGCAAAATAGAATAAGTAGTTAGCATCTTATGCTCATTAATATTCTTTTAAAAATATATCGGTAAAGAATAACTTGCATTTCCTTATGCTTAAGTAAATTATTCACCAGAACTTGGAAAATATAAGAATGTTTTAACTTGTACAATTTTACCACAATTTTAAAAGGTTCTGGACTATAATGACTGGTTCAGTTCCAGCTTATGTGATAGAGATGAGTTCAAGAAAATTGCCCCAAATTCACTGTAAGAACCCTATGTTGTCTCACTGAGATTTAGGAAATCACTGAGCTTTGTATCACTTTGAAGGGACTGTCATTCTTCCTAACAGTGCATGAACAGGAATAATGATTTGTAATAAGTGGGTCATTCTTTAATAAAAGGTTTTTCAGATGGGGCTAGGGTAGAAAGCTCTGCTCCACTGAAGCGATCATAACTGCCCTTGGATGTCCTCAACACTCAGCACAGTCTTCGCAGTGAGAGCAGAGGAATTATATTTATCAAATTTCAATTTTTTATCTCTTTCCTGTTAAGCAAGGCAGCAAAGTATTATTAACCCTCCAGTATCACTTTTTAAGCAGCTTATGGTATATTCCTTGAAAAAGAAGTTTCTAGCCTTATGTTCCTTAAACTTATTTGCATTTATGCATAGACTTTCTAATGCCAAATTAATAACTTTTCAACATCTCCAGATTTGCTTTATTATACATATGCCAAGTAAAGAGGCTAAGATGAAATTTCAGACCATATACTGAAGAGGTTTTATTTACTGAGGTAAACTACTACGAGAACTTAAAAAATAGAAAATATTTAAAAATAAAATACTACTTCTTCCAATGTCAAACTTTTGTAACATGTGCATTTATTTTCAAATCCGAATTTCTAAAGTATTCTAATTTAAATTTACAAGATTTTTTGTCATCTTTAGGCATATTCAAAAAAATTTTAATGCTTAGAACTAGATTCTTCCCATTTTCTTCTTTGTTCTTTTGAAATCTTTGTGCTTTTTAAAAGAATCAGGGATGTTGTATTCAAAGAAGTTGTATTTCTGAAGTGGAACCAATTAACGAGTGCTAGAGTCATTGTTGGAACTCAGGGAGACTAGAGTCATTCATTTTACCACCTGGTCATGCAGTCTTCTTTTTTGACACCTTTAGAATTAATTACTTGTAAGTTTTTAGAAGACTAAATATACCCTACTGAGACAGGGGGATATCTCTGAAGTATTTATCATGATAGCAGCAATATCTTTTCAATTGCTATTTGGCTTACTTGGATTTTTCCTCATTTACCATACATTTTATTTTTGTATTTTCCTGTGATTTTAACATCCTATTAAGTTTATTGTGACTAGTGAAAGAAAGCAGAAGTATATTTTGAAAAATTATTTCCCCATCACTCTCACTTCTATTAATGATCTCCGGATGTAACAATGGTCAACGACTTTGTGTAACCTTTAAAAATATATCCAGCTGACCAATTATACAAAAAAAGAAATAGGTAATTTTGTCATAGTTTACACATTCCTTTGAATCTGATTTTTCTTAGTTATAAAATGAATGGATATTTCTTCATTTAAATAGCTTCAGATAATTGTATGTTATGCATGTGTTGCAGTCTTTTCAACTATAGCTTATACAGAGTATATTCAAATCATTTTGAGATATTTACCAGTAATAACTCCTGGAGTAAATATTGCTGTACACATATCTTTGTATGTTGATGACAGTGTTTCCAACATAGAAATCTCCACATATTTACCACTACTAACTGAGAGGGAATATACCTTTAATAATATATATACTTAGATTACTCTCAATAAAAAAAGTTATAAGACCATACATCCCACCAGCCTTATATATATATACAACTGTCTACTTCCCATATCCTCAAAAGCATTTGATAAGTTTCCACTCTTAGTCACACTTACGTTTTTTCTGATGTAACTTTAAAATGTTTTTTTTCACTCTTTAATTTTATTTTCCTCACCACAAGTGAAATGCATTATGTTATACATCTTTTTACAATGTGTATTTAACCTTTTATAAATTTTCTAATATATATTTTTACCTACTTTTCTGTTAGGTTGTTTCTTCACTTTTTCACTAGTTTAACAGATTTTTTTAATACTAAAAATATTAGCTCTGCTGTTATATATATTGTGAATAGTTTTTGCTGTCCATTATTGATCCATTGACTTCATGATGCTATATCCATTCCACTATAATTTATTTTTATCTCTTAATAATATTTCTGAAATATATTTCGTGTTCATTAGCAAGTTTATTTTAACTCATTATTTGGAATAACTATGTAGTATTCAGTTTATGGATGTATCACAATGTAATAGATCACTAACCTTTGCTCACATGGATGTTAATCAGAAATTATCTTTATAAAAATACAATATCTATTTTTGAAATGTATAATGCAGACTCATATAATGTTATTTAACATCAAAAATCTAGAACTAAAACAATTTTCCATTAGAGTTAAAAACCTACAAATTCTACTTCTAATACAAATAATATTAAGTGATATCTTATATTATATTTATCTTATCATTCATATAGAATGTAATGGTGATGACAATATTCACACTTGGCCTCTTGACCAAAATTGCCCATCTCTGACCTGCCTCATAAATTATAAGTTTCCTTTTAATTTTCTAAATTAAAAATGTCATTCTTTAAAATATCTTCATATAATATTAGTAAATATTATATAAAAATATAATACTATGAACAAGTGTAGTTTATTTTATGAATGCAAAATAAGTTTTACCTGTAATTCATGACATTAAGGAATTCAAGGAGAAAATAAAGTGATCATTCCAATAAATTCAGGGGGAAAATGTTTTGACAAAGTAAAACAACTATTTATGATTTTAAAAAATAAATAAAACTAACTATAAGCAAACTAGCCATAGAAGTAAACTTTATCAACCTGATAAAGGGAATCAATGAAAAAACTAGAACTATGTGATAGTGAAAAATTGAGTGCTTTCTTTATGAGGAGCAAGAAACTTCTGTTGTATTGGGGATTGTAGCCATTGCAATATGACATTAAGAAGGAAAAAAGGCATTAAAATTGGAAATGAAGAAGAAAAACTATTTGCAGAGGATATATTTTTGATAACAGAAAATCATAAGAACTTACCAAAATATCTACTAGAACTAATAAGAGAATTTAACAATGCTGAATAACACCATAATACAGAGTATTCAAAAATCAATTGTACTTCTGTATATTAACAATGAAAAATTAGAAAAAGAAATAAAAATACTATTTATGATAGACTCAAAATACTATATATTTAGAAATTTTATATTTTCTTATTAATTTTTAGAGAGAGGAAGGGAGAGGGATAGAGAGATAGGAACATCAGTAAGAGAGAAACATCACTAAGCAGCTGCCTCCTGCACTTCCCTTACCGGGGTCGAGCCTGAAACCTTGGCATGTGCCCTGACCAGGAATCGAACCAATGAACTCTTGGTTCATGGATGGATGCTCAACCATTGAGCAACACTGGCTGGGCTATTTAGACATTTTAAAGAAGGTAGGTAAGTAGGGGTATAGTGAAGGGGGAATAGACTATGAAATGAACAGTAAAGGATGATGGAATATCCCTAGCTGGTTTGGCTCAGTGAATAGAGTATCAGCCTGCAGACTGAAAGGTCCCAGGTTCCATTCCAGTCAAGGGCACATGCCCAGGTTGCAGGCTTCATCCCCAGTAGGGGGCGTGCAGGAGGCAGCCGATCAATGATTCTCTCATCATTGATGTATCTATCTCTCTCTCCCTCTCTTTTCCTCTCTGAAATCAATAAAAATATATATTTTTAAAAAGGATGATGGAATAGGTACAGTAAGAAGAGAAATAGTATAAACTAAGAAAATGACAGTGGAAAATAGTATGTAAAAATGTCACATTATGCACAAAAATCAACTTGATAACATACTTTAATGTAAAATTATTAAGATACTAGAGAAAACAAAATATCTTTGCAACTGTGGGGTCAGCTAACATTTCTTAGAACCAAAAAGCAGGAGCCATGAAACAAAGGAAAATTTGATACAATGTACAACAATATGACACTTTCAGCTCATCAAAAGATGTGATTGAAAACATAGTTAAGATAGATTGGAATAAAAAAGTCTGTAACAGATGTATCTGGCAAAGGATTGTAGTCATATAAAGAACTCTTACAAATCCATACTTAAAATAAAAATAACCCAATAGGCCGAAGCTGGTTTGGCTCAGTGGATAGAGCGTCGGCCTGCGGACTGAAAGGTCCCAGGTTCGATTCCGGTCAAGGGCATGTACCTGGCTTGCAGGCACATCCCCAGTGGGAGATGTGCAGGAGGCAGCTGATCGATGTTTCTCTCCCATCGATGTTTCTAACTATCTATCTCTCTCCCTTCCTCTCTGTAAAAAATCAATAAAATATATTAAAAAAAAATACTTTCTAAACATAGTATCAAAGTCAGAAAGGAAGATGATTTAGAAAAAAAGATAGGTTTTATCACATAAACATTAACACCTTCTACATCAAATAAATTAAAAACAAGGTAGAAATACAAGCAAACTAGGAAAACAACTTCCAAAACAGAAAAATTTTCTGATAATATATCAATACCAAGCATTTCTAAAAATTTCAATTTGTAACAATGAAATTGGGGGTCACCACAACATGAGGAACTAACTGTACTAAAGGGTCACGGCATTAGGAAGGTTGAGAACCACTGCAATAGAAGAATGAGCAAATTATTTGAACAGACACTTCAGAAGGAAGACATATAACTGTTTGATAAGCACATGAAAAATGCTCTGTATCAATCATCCAAAAAGTGAAAATTAAATCCATCATGAGATACAAATAAATGAAAAAAGAAAGAATAAAAACATTAAAAGTTGTATAACCCATTTGCAAAACTGGCATTTTCTTTCTGCTCTGAACTATTTATTTAAAATAAATAAAAATATTTATCCTCAAGAGCCTTGAAAAAAATATTCACAGGAGCATTCTTTATAGCAAAACAACAACAACAACTGCAAAACAACCCTGAAAATATTCCCAATATTTTTCAAGCGGAGAATGAATAAACACACCCGGTTATGTTACTACCCAGTAATAAAAAAGAACAAACTACAGGTGCATGCAATGACAGGATGAATCTCAAAAAGATTATGCCTGATAAAAGGAACCACTCATCCAAAAGAATAGGTATACTATATGATTCCATTAATTTGAAATCCAAGATTATGTGAAACTAACCTATGTGATCAGAAATCAGATCACTTGTTGCTTCTGGTTGGGGAAAAGGGCATAAGAGAATTTTCTGTAGTAAAGGAAACATTCTGTGTCCTAATATGCAATTGTTAAACTTGATTGAAAGTTACACTTAAGAACTGAGCATTTCGCTAAATGTAAATTATTATATTTCAAACAAAAATAAATAAATGGAGGGATTAAAATGCCCTGAATATCTAGTAAGTAATGCAAAACCAAAGATATAAAGAAAACAAGTGTTTTTAAACCCTACCTAGCACAGAGCAAAATATTATTTGCTAAAGACTTTTATTTATCTGTGCCAAATTAACTTAACTCAAGCTAAATCATTGGGGAAAGAGTACTTAGCAGAAACAGTAAAGTCATGTTTTATTGTTTTAATGTTTATTGTGCTTTAATGTTTTATTATAAAGATAAAATAGCTTTAAACTTCTGTACTCTTGTTTTAAATACAAAACTTACATTAAAATGGCAGCTAAATCTGACTTTGAATCCTACTACTGTGAGCAGGCTATCTACTTATATAAAAACCCTGGGTGGTGTTCATCACGACCAGAACCGCCTCAACCAAGGAAGTCAGTCCTGTAGGAGTTGTCTTGGCAACGGCTGCACCCTCCCCCCGAGCTGTTTCCTGTAAGGGTGGGGTTTGAGGCAGAAACCCACCCTGGGAGCATGGAGGCATTATCTTTCTAAAGTGTGCCACGCCAGCACAGCCACGGGTGAACCTGAGTGGGGGTGGCTGAAAGGCTTAGAAAAGACAGACAAGAGAATGAAAGCTGGGTCTCGGTTGTTGGGGGCTTCTCTGAGGGACAGCGAACATGCCCACAGCCATGCCTTTATTTTATAGCAGATGCTACGAGGCAAAGGGCATGACCAAGAAGATGTCAACATTCTCCTGGGTTTCAATCCTACTCAACTACATGCACCTGAACTCTATCAAGC
>NW_005363247.1:10906177-10933635 GCF_000412655.1 Myotis brandtii
AATATATTTTATTGATTTTTTACAGAGAGGAAGGGAGAGGGACAGAGAGTTAGAAACATTGATGAGAGAGAAACATCAATCAGCTGCCCCCTGCACACCTCCTACTGGAGATGTGCCCGCAACCAAGGTACATGCCCTTGACCGGAATCGAACCTGGGACCCTTGAGTCTGTAGGCCAACGCTCTATCCACTAAGCCAAACAGGCTAGGGCTCTCACACTTCTATTATAGAGAAAGGGCAAATAGCAATATTAAAATATCTCTGCTAATTAATTCTTTTTTAAAAAAATATATTTTATTGATTTTTTACAGAGAGGAAGGGAGAGGGACAGAGAGTTAGAAACATTGATGAGAGAGAAACATCAATCAGCTGCCCCCTGCACACCTCCTACTGGAGATGTGCCCGCAACCAAGGTACATGCCCTTGACCGGAATCGAACCTGGGACCCTTGAGTCTGTAGGCCAACGCTCTATCCACTAAGCCAAACAGGCTAGGGCTCTCACACTTCTATTATAGAGAAAGGGCAAATAGCAATATTAAAATATCTCTGCTAATTAATTCTTTTTTAAAAAAATATATTTTATTGATTTTTTACAGAGAGGAAGGGAGAGGGACAGAGAGTTAGAAACATTGATGAGAGAGAAACATCAATCAGCTGCCCCCTGCACACCTCCTACTGGAGATGTGCCCGCAACCAAGGTACATGCCCTTGACCGGAATCGAACCTGGGACCCTTGAGTCTGTAGGCCAACGCTCTATCCACTAAGCCAAACAGGCTAGGGCTCTCACACTTCTATTATAGAGAAAGGGCAAATAGCAATATTAAAATATCTCTGCTAATTAATTCTTTTTTAAAAAAATATATTTTATTGATTTTTTACAGAGAGGAAGGGAGAGGGATAGAGAGTTAGAAACATCGATGAGAGAGAAACATCGATTAGCTGCCTCCTGCACACTCCCCACTGGGGATGTGCCCGCAACCAAGGTACATGCCCTTGACCAGAATCGAACCTGGGACCCTTGAGTCCGCAGGCCGATGCTCTATCACTGAGCCAAACCGGTTAGGGCAATTAATTCCCTTTTAATGTGCACTAATTTCGTGCACCGGGCTACTAGTAAGTAAAGAAATCTGGATCAAATGTCTTTGCACTTTGACTGCAGACTCCACCACAGTCTGTAATTGATCAATGGATCAATGCACAGTACATTCTAATGGCCCACTTCGGTTTGTGGCCTTGGGTAAATTACGATTTGCCAGTTACTGTTTTTAAAGTGATTTGAGTATCCAAAGGAAAGCTGTTTTGTTACCACCTAATACCCTTAGTAGATAAAGCAACAGAAGTATAAAACAACCCAGAAGTTGGCATACTTTCATCTTTTCTCTGATTTAGTTAGATTCCTCGCTCTCTAATGTAATGATGTATCCCATGCCTTTTAAAAAATCACAAATAAACCGAGGGCTTTGGTTTATTTAGTTGAAGCTCTGATTTTGTTTTTTTCTAATCTCTAGGGAGATTAGAAAAGGATAGGCTACAGGCAGGATGGCTAGACATTTTGTCATAGCAGGAATAATAATGTTGCAAGCCCCCATGGCATATGGCCGAGCTTTTAATGTCTGAACTAAAAAGACTAAATCTTTGGGGCAGAACCTAAAATAGAGACTCCAGCTAACTTTCACCTCAGGTGACTTTCTCAGTTCCCTCTCTGAGATTGATTTCTACCCTGAAGCTTAAAATAGGGGTCGGAATAATAAAGACTGCACAAAAATACCTCACATGAAAAATTAGCTTCTCTTTGTTACTTGAGAAGTAGGAAATAAGGTATTGCATGTACAACACAGAATCTGCGCCTGTTCTCACTGATCTTAAATTTATTATCCATTTCATCTTTAACTGTAAGCCATCTTGCCCTAATACTTTTATTTATTCCTAAATTTGTCAGCTTGGCTGGACTGACTAGTTTATTTCTACATACCAATAATATGCAGTTTTTCATTGTCTGGTGTGTGATTATGGTGATGCTGATGATGCTGATAATATGATTTTAAAGCCAGCTTCATTAATCTCTTTCCATAATAACTGTTATATCTTCTTTTTCTCTTATTAATCCAACTCCTGATGGTTTTTATAGGAATAAAATGGAAAAATGAATCTTTGGAGTTATAAAATGACACTGACTGTTTTGACTATTACTAGGTCTTAAACATGCTAACATATTTTCTACATATCATTTTGAACCAAATTCCTTAAAAGAAAGGAATCTGGTTTAGGTTTCAGTAGATGAGTGGATAAAAAAGCTGTGGTACATTTACACCATAGAATACTATGCTGCAGTAAAAAAGAAGGGTCTCTTACCCTTTGAGACCACATGGAGGGACCTGGAGAGAATTATGCTAAGTGAAATACGGCAGTTAGAGAAAGACAAGTATCACATGAGCTCACTCATATGTGGATCTAATGAACAACATAAACTGATGGACAAAATAGATACAGAGACATAGAAACAAGGAACAGACTGTCAAATCTTAGAGGGAAGGTGGGGGTGGGTAGAAAGAGATCAACCAAAGAACTTATATGCATATATGCATAACCCATGGACACAGACCACAGGGTGGTCAAGGCTTGAGGTGGGGGATGGAGGCAGGTTAGAAGAGGTCAATGGGGGGGGGGGAAGGGACGTATGTAATACTTTGAACAATAAAGATTTTAAAAAATATTGTCAACAAAAAAAAGGTTAATGTTTCATAATTGAACAAGTTCTCTATAGTACTTGTGAGACCAATGATCTAAGAAGGGAGCCCTCCCACCATGTGAGAACACAGGGGAGAGGGCCATCAATGAGCCAGGAAGTTGACACCTTTTACAAAAATTGAATTTTTATTGCCTTCTTAAAAAAAGTTTTGATTGATTTTGGAGAGAGAGAGAGAGGAGAGAGAGAGAGAAACATCAATTGATTGCCTCCCATAGGTGCCCTGACCAGGATTGAACCCATGACCCTTTGGTGCTCAGGCCAAAGCTCAAACTAACTGAGCCAGATCACCAGGGCACTGTTGGCACCTTGATTTTGGACTCCAAGTCTGCAGAACTGTGAGAAATAAATGTTGTTTATAAACCCCCATCTACAACCCCCGAAAAAAGAAGGGAGAAGAAGGAAAAACAAGCTTATTTCATTTTTGTAGAAGGCTCATATATCAGAATGCAGATGCATTTAACATAAACTTTTAGGAAAATGATCAAACTAAGGCTAAAAGACCACATGAATCTCTTTGGAGCTGCAACAACAACTATCAACTATCATTTTGCAAAAATTTACTAGATATATTTAAGTACCATAGGGCACACAGAGTCTTTAAACACCAACACTGTTTTAAAGTACTTACAATCTGGTTGAACAGATAAGACTTGTACAAACAAAAGTACAATTCAGGGAAGAATAAGATAAGTGTCAGGAGCAGGGTGGAAAATTTTTCTCTTGAAATTCAAAGGGAAATGTAATTCTGGTTAGAGCTTCATCTAAAACCTGGAAGCAATCTCAAAGAAAAAGAGTGATGATGAAATGTTCTGATTTTGGTTAAAGATAATATTGTTTTTTTTAGAAAATAATAAATTGATACTACAGCATATATAATAAAGGCCTTACATATGACCCATAAAATAATTTCAAAGAAATACATTTAAAATGATAACAATATACAGCAATGAATATAATATATTATGATTGATATCCCTTGAATGCCTTTATAGTATATATTAGGAAGCATGTCTCATATTAAAATAATAAAAATGTAGACAAACTAGGAGTTGGAGAGTTTTAAATTTTTCCTTACATACACAACAAGCAGGTCACATTGCTGTATGGAGGGAAGGAAGAGGAGGAAGAAAAAGAGAGAGAGAAAGATCACATTTGATACGTAAAATCAAATTTCAATTATAATTAATTTCATATAATTATAACAGGTTAAATAAGTAATGGAAGTCAGTGGCTAAACTTGGTAAAGGCTGAGTTCCTGGTGCAGCACAGTCTGATGGAGTCAGACAGCTCAGCTCTCTTATGTCCTCCGTCAGGTAAGTCAGGATACTGATTTCTCTCCTAATTTGCCTCTGCCATCTCCTCTAGTCTTAGGTGTGCAGGAAAGAAATAAACCTGTATGTTTATTTCTATGGTAAACATATGTTCACTACCTATGTTAAATTTCTTTGTCAGTAAATGTGAATAGAGTGAATATCTTAATTGTATCACACAATATCCATTTCTCCTATAACACTTTTTTTTGTTTTTAATGTGAGATACTGCATCTTGTTCATATTCTGTCATCTTTGTAGGATAATAAATCAGTGTTGTGTTATGTTACCATGAAACCCCAAAGCCTGCCATATATTCTTACTGTTATGTCCTTTGTCATATTGCCCTGGTATAGTCAAAGGTGGCCATGGTACCTAACTGCAACAATTTAATATTTTCTCCCTTGTATTTTTGAACAATGAGAGAAATGGTTTAAAGTTTTAAGAAAAACTGGGATTTACAAATTTATTTTAGTGGTGATACCCAGAATATATGGTTAAGTATATCTTTGTCTCTAGATGGCTGCAATTGCCTGAAACCTATCTTGCTTGTCATGTTTTTTTTCCTATTAAATTATTCTGGGACAATAATTAATTCATTTTGTGAACTAACCAGAATTCTATTAATAATTTCCACTTTATCCCCTTAAGTGGTTTGCTGTTGCTTACAACTAAAAAACCCTAATTGCTACATGAGTATTTTCATATAAAATATGAGGCTTTAATTGCTGTTGCCCATGAATTATGTAATAATAAATTTTCAAATGATAATTATCTGGATTACAAAATAAATTTGAAAGAAGTTTATTGTCACGATCTAATTTAATAAAGAAACATATTAATATGCTAAATCAGCATATGTCTGCATTTTTGCTGACTTATTCTTTTTAAAAATGAGTTAACTCAGATAAAAGCATCCATTTGTTGAAATAAGGCTTCATTATTTCTCTCGTTAGCATCTTGGTGCAGTATTATATGATATGCAAATGGTTAAATTTCTCAACATTATGTAAGTATAGAAGATTATTGAACATATGATTTAAAGCAAAGAATTATCTTTTGTAGTAGATGAAATAGCCTATTTCAGGAGATGGTAAACTTCTGTAACAGGCCATATAATTTCAGCCATACATCACCATTACACCTACTCAATGTATTTTGTTGCACAAAAGCAGCCTTTGCTAATGCATATGTGAATGGATGTGACTATGTGACTAAAGCTTCATTGTAATTATGAGTAAATTTATTAATTCCTTTTTCATTTTTTCAGGTTTCTTGGTATTTTCCTAAAAGCCACATATTTATTTTAAAATAAAACTAAATTTTGTTTAAAAGGTTATGGATTACCCAGATATGTAGAAATATAGGGTGTCCCAAAATTCATGCAAGAAGTAATTTTGATAGAAAACCCAGGTTTATAATTAAAAATTGTAAATTTTTTATTGATTCATAAAGTATACAGTATAGAGTTATGTATGGAATAGCACATTGGGTAAATGGCCTCTACGGCTTTGTTGGCGCATATGCAAAGCCGTGGTCTTCATTGTCCCTGCTCCTGGGTCATAATTGGTAGTTGGTAATGCTTATCAAATTGAAGGGATTGAAATCAAAGGCCAACAGATATTAGGATCTGATTCAATAAACCAAGTAAAATTAGGCTTTTATTTTTTGTTGTTGTTGTTGTTAATGCTCACGCAAAATTCAAATCTTCTTGCATGATTGGGACACCCTTTACTTTACTACAAGATGGACTTTTGATAAAGTGACCAATTTTTTTTTTGGAATATATGCTTTGGCATTCTTTTACAACTAACAAGCAAAGTGGGCTTGAAATTTTTCAAAATTCACAGTGTATAAGCCTTTATTTAAATTAAAAGTATCAAAAATATCAGTTCTAAAAATTTTGTTGTGGTGGTGGTTATTATTATTGGGTTTGTATATTTATTTTCCTGCACACACCTTTGTTATTTCAAAAAAAAAGTAAGGGGTTGACAAGACTTATACACTGCAAATATTTATTGAGTCTCTATTGATACTGCAAACTTCTAGCTTGAATTCCATGAAGCTCTATCCTATATAGTAAGAGCCTAATATGCTAAGCGTCTGGTCATCCAGTTGGCCATTCAACCAATCAAAGTGTAATATGCTAATGATATGCTGCGGCCACTCAACCGCTCACTATGACGTGCACTGACCACCAGAGGGCAGACAGTCGACCAGTAGGTTAGCTTGCTGCTGGGTTCCAGCTGATAGGGACTGAGCGAGACGGTCCAGACATGCCCTGGAGCCCTCCCGTGGTCCCTCTCTGACTGGCCAACCTCCCGCATCCCTCCCCAGGCCTGATCATGCAGTGGTGGGATCCTTTGGCCTGGCGTGCGCCCTCTTACAATCCAGGCTGAGTGACTCCCCCCACCCCCCGAGTGCATGAATTTCGTGCAGTCATATATATAATAAATTATAACACCTTTCACCTGTTTCAGAGCATAATTTTTAAACCCAGAAAAATATATAGATACACTGAGGTTAAAGTTGATAAAAATAAACTGATTATCACCCTAGCTGTTTTCGCTCAGTGGATAGAGCATCGGCCTGCAGACTGAAGGGTCCCGGGTTCGATTCCGGTCAGATGGCAGGCTCAATCCCCAGTAGCGGACATATAGGAGATAGTTGATCGGTGATTCTCTCTCATCATTGATGTTTCTATCTCTTTCTGCCTCTCCCTTCCTCTCTGAAATAAATAAAAATATATTTACAAAATAAACTGATAATCAATTCATGAATCATAATTGTACACCTGATTGAGATTTTGGATATATAAAATATGAAATTCTAAAATACTGACGAGAGAGAGAAAGGAATAGAACGAAAAATAATGGAAGAGAGAAAGAATGCATAGATTAATACAGCTATAATGGGAAATGAGTTTAGTATGAAAAGAGCAATAACACTATGGTTGCTTGGAGAGGAAATCTCATCTGCTGTAATAAACATCATGTATGAGGCCAAGATGAATTTGAACAATTTTCTCACTCTAGCAAGGAAATTGAATAAGAAAGTTGTTAATCACAACTGGTCAACTTCCCTGCTGTTACATAAAATTGTTGTGAAGACTTTCTGGTTAAAAAGCTGTTGGTTGGAGATTTATATAGCATGTAAATTGAGATAGTGGCAGATACATTTCTAAAGGTGTTTAGAGCTAAACTCCAAAGGAGAATATTTTTTAAATTGTATGAGTATTTTTAGCTTTTCATCTCTGATTGAGTGTAATAGATACCTATCTTTTATTTTCCATTAAGCCAATCAAAAAGCAAGTCAGATCGAAACTTGCTATTAAAGATGAAGAATGTTGCTGATGGTAGTTATTTGATTTGAAGCTGGGATTATGTAGATTACAGGAATGTAGGATTTTACATGGGAGTAATAAATGTCAGACCCTTTACAAAGAAGAAGGGAATGAAATAAAAAGTAATAGCCTCAAAAGGGAAGACTTTTTTTTTCCCCCCAGCAAGCTATCTGGATCCTCTCTCATGCTTCATTCAAATCAAGACAAGCAGCCTCAAAGTAAAACCAGCCCCCAAATCACTGTGTTATGTTGATCTTGTATTCCAATCACCCAGCTTTTGATACAAAGTAAAAGAAGTTTGGGGATGAAAGGGATGCCATTTCATAGCATCAGAATTCTCTGAAGTTTTTTCAAGCATGTCTTTTCAGACCATATATTTCTAATGATGAATTACATTTAAAACATAGTCAGGTACTAACATTCTCCCATTTTATTAATTTACTCCCTTTTCACTATGAGTGATCAGATTTTTATAATGTGATTTGACTTGTCATGGCATAGTGGCTCTCATGGCATGGCTGAATCCTAGAGGGTAGATTTCCAGCCTTTAAATGCAAAGCAACGCATTTAAAGCATCGAGTTTAAAGCTTCAAATTTGGTTTTCCTCAATTGATATTGATCAGAGCACCCAATGTACTCAGCATTTTAACCCAATTTAGGAGAGAGAAAAATGTGGTTAAAGGTCCCCTGTGCTTGAAACTTTGTACATTACCAATTTGAATTTAGATTTGAAACAAATTAAACTTTGTAAACCAGAGATATTTTGGACAGACAATATCCTACTTATCCTAAAACAAAAGAATGATAATGATGTGAATAATGTAACAGTTATATTACTTGATAAATTAAACACACACAAAAGTAAACAAAGACAACAGTTGAACTATAGCATAATCAATAAATATCTTCGTTTATAAGAGATCCTAAGATTTGCCATAATCTGGAAATTGGTGCTTCAGACAATTGGCAGCTTTTCCCTCCATATCTTTTATTTTTCTACAAGCTATTTACTACAATAGGGTATAGATGTTTGAATTTGTTTGCACTGAGACAGATGGTCTACCCTCTCAACTAAATCTAGATTATTTATCTAGATTTCTGTGTAGACCTACAGATCATATGAAGAAATGTATAAAAGTTTATTCATATAAAAATGTATTATAATAATTGAAATAATGAGTAGTTTATTTTTAATGTTATATTTTAAAAGCAATCTCCTTTAAGCCAATTTAATTTTATTTAATTATTTTATCCTTCAATGACCACATACTGATGCCAGATACCTGGTTATGTGTTATATGTTACGATATATGAATTGTGAGTTAAGCTTTTAAGTTTGGGAAATGATAAAGGGAATGTGGGAACAAAGTTGAAAGAGTGAGAGAAAGATGCTTCAGTTTGTAGTTCTTTTTTTTTTTAATCTTTATTGTTGAGATTATTACAGATGTCCCTCTTTTCTCCCCCAATTGCCTCCCTACACCCAGTTCCCTCCCCACCCCAGGCCTTCACCACCCTATTGTCTGTGTCCATAGGTAATGCATACATGCATAAAAGATCTTTGTTTAATCTCTTCCCCCCGCCCCCACCACACTCCCCTTCCCTCTGAGAATTATCAGTCTGTTCCATTTTCATGCCTCTGATTCTATTTTATTCCACCAGTTTGTTCTGTTCATTAGATTTCTTATTTGTTTATTTTGATTTTTAGATTCAGTTGTTAATAGGTATGTATTTGTTGCCATTTTGCTGTTCATATTTTTTTTATCTTTTTCTTTTTCTTCTTCTTCCTCTTCTTAAAGAATACCCTTCAACATTTCATACAATACTGGCTTGGTGGTGATGAACTTCTTTAGCTTTTTCTTATCTGTGAAGCTCTTTATCTGACCTTCAATTCTAAATGATAACTTTGCTGGGTAGAGTAATCTTGATTGTAGATCCTTGCTATTCATCACTTTGAATATTTATTGCTACTCCCTTCTGGCCTGCATAGTTTCTATTGAGAAATCAGCTGACAGTAATATGGGCATTCCTTTGTAGGTAACTAACTGCTTTTCTTTTGCTGCTTTTAAGATTCTCTCTTTGTCTTTAGCCCTTGGCATTTTAATTATGATGTGTCTTGGTGTGGTCTTCTTTGGGTTCCTCTTGTTTGGGACTCTCTGTGTTTCCTGGACTTGTAAGTTTATTTCTTTCATCAGGTAGGGGGAGTTTTCTGTCATTATTTCTTCAGATAGGTTTTCAATATCTTGCTCTCTCTCTCCTTCTGGCACCCCCATAATGAGGATGTTGATATGCTTGAAGTTGTGCCAGAGGCTCAACTATCTTCATATTTTGGATTCTTTTTTCTTTTTGCTCTTCTGGTTGGGTGTTTTTTGCTTCCTCATATTTCAAATCATTGATTTGATTCTTAGAATCCTCCACTCTACTGTTGAATCCCTGTATATTATTCTTCATTTCAGTCAATGTATGCTTAATTTCTGACTGGCCCTGCTCCATTTTTTTTGGAGGTTTCTAAGATTCTTGAGTAACCTTATAAATGTGGTTTTGTACTTTATATCCAGTAGTTCACTTTCTTTCATTTCTTTCATTTGTGACATGTTTCTTTGTCTCCACATTTTGGCTGCTTCCCTGTGTTTGTTTCTATGTATTGGGTAGAGCTGCTATGTCTCCTTGAGTTGGTAAAGTGGTCTTGTGTAGTAGGTGTCCTATAGGGCCCAGTGGCTCAGCCTCTCCAGTCACCTGAGCTGGGAGTTCTAGGTGCACCCCTATGTGGGCTGTGAGCACAGTCTTATTGTAGTTGAGACTTGATTGCTGTTGGTGTCACTGGGAGGAATTGACCTCCAGGCCAATTGGCTGTGAGGACCAGCTGTGACTACAGCAGGAAAGCTGCTGTGCAAGAGACACCCCTATGGAGCAGCACTTGCTTCAGTGGGGCTTTGGTGCTCACTGAGTCTGCCCCTTGAGTGTGTTGCTTATGAATGTGTAGAGTTGTATCTGGTATGGTCTAACACTGACCATTGGGTGCACTGGCTCTTGGGTCTCCAGGGAGGTACAAAGTCAGCCATTGCCTGGGGCCACCCAGCAGGAGCTGCAGAGAGATCTGAAGATTCCATCTCTTTGTATCGGGTTTGGAAGTGCCCAGATGAGGCCCAGCTATGAAGCAAGGCAGGCTGGTGCTTGTGCTGGGTCATGGGCCCTCTGTTGACAGGTTTGGGGCTCTCTGACCCAGGTGCAGCTTTCTTGAGAGACCCTAGCTAGCCTGAACAAAGACAGGCCATTCATATGCAAAAGCAGCTGCAAACAGCTTGGGTGGGGTTGTAAATTGGATGAGGTGGTGTCTTAGGGAATCACCAGGGCAGAGCAAACAGAAATGGCTGCCAGTCAGTCCTGTGACTGGGGAAGTCCCAGATAGGAACAATGATCTCTTTGAGCACCTCCATCTGGGAGAAAGCCTCCCCTGAGGTCCTGCTCTGATGCCAGACAATCCAGATGCCAGACAATACAGTTTCTCCTCTTATGTGTCTGTGTTCCCCAGAGCCTTGCCCTGGTGCTGAAGCTCAGAGGAAACAAGACCTTGTAAGTTCAGTTCCTGGTGCCGACCTTTTAAGAGGAACAGCTGGGGTCTCCAGCAGTTTCTGTGTCACTGAGCCCCAATCTGCACTGGTTTTTACAGCCCGTAGTTATTACTGTTCATAGGGACTTCTTTTTCCAGCTCTGGGACCCAGGGCTAGGGGTATGGTGTGGGACTGGGACCCCTTGCTCCTCCATGTGGCCTCCATAGAGATGATCTCCCTCCCGATTGAAAAAGCAGCCCATGTGGGTGCTGGACCAGCCCGTTCTGCGCCTCCACACCTCCTACCAGTCTCACTGTGCTTTCTTCTTTACTTCTCTAGTTGTAGGACTTCCATTCAGCCAGCTTTCAGCGATTCTGGATTATGGTTGTTCTGTATTTTAGTTGTAATTTTTATGTGGTTGTGGGAGGCGGTGAGTACAGGTGTTTACCTACACTGCCATCATCCTATCTCTAGTTTGTAGTTGTTTAAATGATCATTTTAGTAAGTACCATCAGTCCCCAGATGAGTGTATTTTTTTCTACATTTTTAAGTGAAACCACAAACACACACAAAAACAAGTTTTGGTTTTCCTGTTTCCTAAATAAAAGAGGGGTAATCCAAGGCATTAAATGATATAATAAAAGATAAAAATAAAACAGTACACAAAATGCTGCAAAAATTAAAAGGGCCCTGGCCAGTGTGACTCTGTGGTTAGAGCATCAGCCTGTTCACAGAAGGGTTGCAGGTTCAATTCCTGGTCAAGGGCACTTACCTCAGTTTCAGGTTAGATCCCCAGCCCTGGTCTGAGTGTGTGCAGGAGGCAACCAATCCCTGTGTCTCTTTCACATCAATGTTTCTCTCTCTCTCTCTCCCTCCCTCCATCCATTCCTTCTACTCTTTCAAAAAAGCAATGGAAAAAACTATCCTGCCATGAGGATGAAAATAGACTAAAAATAAATAAATAACAGGAAAAATTACTTTTAAGTATGGCATATTTAATATCTTTGACATAAGGAAAATAATCACTAAATACTCTAGAAGAATTACATATTTATTTTTCTATTTCTATTTTATATAACCTCAACAAGCCTATCCTTTATTTAATATAATAGATTTCCTAAGTATTAATTTGGTTCAGCAGTTAGTCCTGTCCAAAACACCCATGGAGACATTTGATTCACACAAAAAGGTCCTTGAAATTTTTTCCTGTAAATAACATCCATGAGCATATTTGGTCTCTGCCAAAATGGTCCTAGATATTTGGGTCTGTCAAAAACATCTACCTTAAGAAAACATTCCTGTGTTCAAAAAGCCCACAGCATTTATTTATACTTTTGGTTTATAGGATTAATACTGTCATGTTTTACTGATATCATAATTGTGTTATGGCTGTACTGACAATAACAATAGCCTCGCTGGTTCTGACATAGGGTAAGAGAGTTGATCAGCATGGACATTTTGGATAGGACCAAATATCAAGCCCCTTTTGGCATGGAACAAATATCTCCATAGACATTTGGGACAGGGCCCAAGAATGCAAGGGTTAACTTGTGTATAACTCTAATATCAAGAAGTAAATTGCAGATAATCGGTATATAACTGGAGATGAAATATTACCAATTAAAAGCACAATAAAAAAAGTACAAATTAAACCAAGATGAGGTAACAATACACACCCTACCCATCAATCAGAATAACTTAAAGTCCAGGAATGGGGAACCTTTTTTTCTGCCAAGGGCCATTTGGATACTTACAATATTATTCACAGGCCATACAAAATGATCAACATAAGAATTAGCTTGCTGCATTTGGTCAGACATTTAATTAACGCACCACTAATGCCTTGGCAGGGCCAGAACAAATTACTTGACGAGCCTCATAAGGCCTGCAGTTTGGACATTGGTTCCCCACTCCTTAATTTAAGATATAAAGAATGATCCTGTGAAGCTTTAGTAATCCTATGGAAGACCTGGAACTCTCAAACCACATAGTGAGAAAGTAAGATCTTATTACTACTTTGGAAAACAATTTTCCAGTTCCTTAAAATGTAAATAGATGCCTGTCCTATGATCCAGCCATTGCACTCCTGAGCATTTACCCAAGGGAAAGAGTCCACACAAAGAATTTTACACAACTGTGTATAGCAGCTTTAATTTTAATAACCAAAAGTGTTCATCAATAGGTGAATGAATAAGCAAACTGATGTATAGCAATACAATGTAATACTAATCAGTACATGAATGGGCTATTGATATGAAGTGCAATATAGGTCAGTCTAAAATAATTATGCTGAGCAAAAAGGCCACACAAAAAATAAAACATGCTGCAGTATTTAATTTATATAAAAGTCTAGAAAACACATCTTAAATTATAGTGACGGAACACAGAGGTGTCTGGAAGAGGGGGTTCAGGGAGTGGTAGAATGGCATTATAAAATGGCACAAAGAAACTTTCAAAGGTGATGGATATGTTTAGCATTTTGATTATTTTAGTTTCATGGATGTATATGTCAAAACTTATCAAAGTGTACACTTCAAATATCTCCAGCTTATTGCATGCCAAGCAAAACTCAATAAAAATTAAATTAAAAGATGTGGGAGGAAAAAAACTCCAAGATTTTCTGATTATTTGGCTGATTTGGAAATCAATAACTCCAGAGAAGTCCAATCTGCAGCATTTCACTTTTAAGAAATAATGAGTATTTTAGGATGTTTTCTTTCCTTCACATTATCCCCAGCATGTCACTTGTATTTAATTATTTTAACAGCTATGAATTTATCTGAAATTGCTTTGGAAAGGAAATAAATTGGTTTCAAAAGCAACCAGTGATTCATTAGCAGGTGGTGACTTTTAGTAGCTGATAATTCCTTTAAAATCCTAGCTAAATAGTGATGTCACATTATTAAAGTTTGCACGTTTAAAATGTTAACCAGCAATGCCCTGGCTGGTTTGTCTCAGTGGATAGAGCATTGGCCCTTGGACTAATGGGTCCTGGGTTCCTTTCTGGTCAAGAGCATGTACCTGGGTTGCAGGCTCGATTCCAGCCCCTGGTCCAGGCGCGTGCAGCAGGCAACCAGTCGATGTGTCTCTCTCACATAGCTGTTTCTCTGTCTTTCCCTGTCCCTTCCACTCTCTTTAAAAATCAATGGAAAAATATCCTCAGGTGAGGATTAACAAAAAATAAAAAAATAAAATGTTAACCAGTATAATCATTATCTGAACTGTATATCTTTGTTAACTGCCATAACACCAGAGCATTTTTATTGTCCTAACGCATAACATTCCATTGTTGTGATGCCTGAAAACAGACTTCACTAGTGAGCCTGCCTTTATCTGGGAGCTTTCTCAAGGACCTGCATGTTATGTTATTTTTACTTTTTTTATGAATGGAATCATTTTATTTTGTCACCACTATTTTCTCTTTAAATCTTATTTCTAATCTTCAATAAACCTTTTAGAGTTTCCTAGTTTGCCATCCTTGAGACATAATTTTCCTCTTGACTCAACCTTATGTGAAAATGTACTTTAACTTTATTGCAAAAAGCATAATGAGACAGGCAGAAAACAAATAAATGTTATGAAGACTCCATGTGCTAAGGACATATTAGGTTTTTAACACCCCCAGATTTCTACTAATATCTCACAATAATTAATAATAGGTCTGTGGTTGGGAGAAAATCAAAATTATAAGAAAGAGAAGCTTATCATCATTGACATATCATAGTAAATTCATTTTATTTCTGTCACATTATAATTTTTCAAAATAACACACACTGACAGTAAGCCCTTGCCTATAAACGTTTACCTAAATAAAAAATAAGCCAAGATGAGTTCTCAAGAAATATAAAAATATATGTACATAGGTGACTCTATATTTATTATCTGCCTGGAACCAGATGTTTTGTTGCTATCGTAGTACTGTATCAGGGAAGGGGTGTGGTAGATTGTAAGAGGAACTGTATCCTTCCATTCACCAGCAAACCACCCACCATGCTGTCCACTGCCACAGCAGGTGTTGAAGCAATTGATGTTTACTTCATACGTATATTTACCTGAATTGAATTTTTGCCAAAATACATTTGAATAACTTTGTGCCCCATCCAACTTCTTTTTGAGAGTTAAACATTTTAGAGTATATAAAACACTGTGGTGGAGGTGGTTACAGCTAAAGCTGACGCTTCAGTGTAGGGAAAGTCTTGTTTCAAATCTGCAACAGCACCCATCTTTGGAGATTGCTGTGGTAGATTCTATCTACCACAATCCTATACCCTCTGTGACTCTGGCCACATTGACTTGGAGATATCCCCAAGTCAATCCCAATCCTTTCCAGTTCATCATCATCCAAATTAGTTTCTTTATAATATAGGCAACACAACAAATGAACATCTGCACTGGATTGCAGGCTTTACAACAGGGCACAGTAATTATTATAGCTGCACATAGTAGCAGTGGCTTATGGGTACGTACCAAGGAAAGAAAGAGATCAATCAAAATAAAACCACCAACAAGAGTGTTTGGTGAAAATATAGTTATTATGGGAGAAGAAAAAAATTTAATTGCATCAAATTATTATGAAAAACTATTTTAATTTGTTGATGGAAGTTTATATTTTGACTCTGAGTTTTATATATTGGATTTGGTTAAAATTGTACCCTTGATAGGTTATAAATGTGAAAAAAATTCTAATACTAATTTGTAAGCATCTGATACATTCTTCTCTTGTGTCTATTTTGGGTATATATATATATATAAGCCCAAAACTTGAACAACTAACAGTAGTGTAAATGGACCTGTCTGAAATTATCATTCAGCTCAAACAGCATGAATTGCTTCCCTAATTACCAACCCCTTTCCAGGTTATCACTACTTTTCAGCACTAGCTTGGAGGTAAATTATTTTTAAAAAGTTTAGTCTGTTTGCCACGCTGTTAGAATGGCATAGGGAATGAAATAGAAATCCCCCCCTTAAATATCATACCTTCAAACATATTTTAAAATTTAATCCAAATCAGATGTGACCCACTGTATATGTCAAAAAACTGCAAAATTATAATTCTAGGTTCTTATCTTATTAAGCTATTAATTTTAATTAAAATAGACTTAAAAGAGGAATTTTCTCTTCCAAAAGAATGTAAAAGAAATATAGATGTAAAAACCAAAGTTAAAACAGGAGAGTCAAACAGACATGCAAGTCCCTAGTATAATTTTTAGTAAATCTTCCCAGCAAAAGAGCCTTTACAATAAATTACAACAGCTTTGAAAATAACCAAGATAAAATTTAATTTTTGAAAATTTGATTAAATGTACTGTATTAGTTTCTGAGAGTTGTCCTCGAAAATTACCACCAACTGCACAACTTAAAACAACAGAAACTTATTCTCTTCAAATTTTAGAGGCAAGCACTCAAATCAAGGTGCCAGCAGTCATGTTTCTTTGCAAGGCTCTAGGGAGAATCCCTTCTTGCCTCATCCTGGGTTCCATGTGGTAATAGTAATCCTCAGCCTGTGGCTCTACCACTCCGCTCTCCACCTACATCTTTCCATGACCTTTGTCTCTGTGTATTTCCTTCTCTTATAAAAATACTAGTCATTGGTTTTCCAGTCCACCCTAATTCGGTGTGCCATCATCTAACCTTCTGCAAAGACCCACTTCCAATTAAGTCACATTCTGAGGTTCCAAGTAGACATGAATTCTGAAGGGACATTGTTCAACCCACTAAATGCCCTGAAGAAACAGAATTCTAATTAGTGGAGTTTTTTTGTTTGTTTTTTTCCAGTCATACTGAGTCAGCTGGAATAGTGGGAATATGGCCATTTGTCTAAGGTAGATTAGTCCACAGCACCATCTGGCTCTCCTTTTGGGCCCAGAGAGAAAGCTAAATTTTCTAACACTTTTTCAGTAAGATAGAGTATTTGTATTTATTCTTGTCATAGTGGTGTAAGCAGAGTTCTATATCTTAATTCTGTGCTCAATGATTTAATTAGGAGACCCTCTTTTTTACAGATAGTGGATTGACATAATGGACAATGCAGTCTTCATTATCCTGGGTCTTCATGATTTTGTGGAGCTGAACCAACCAAACATGCATTGGATGCTTGGGTGAGTGAGAAACAATGACTGATTTTGTAGAATTAATCTAATGTGATTTGTTTTTTCTGTAGAATACCCTTTCCTACCAAAACCAATACTTCCTTTCTAGATACTTCCTGTTCTAGGTTCCTATTCACCCATTATTAGTCAAATACTTCAATATTAAATTATCTCCCTTCTCTGCTATTAGGTAGAATAACCAATCAAACCTCAATTGGTCAATATTATTAAAAACATTCTGATACTTAGTAAATTTACAAACTTAAAGAATCTTATTTTTTCATTTATGGTCCTCAAGAAATAAATGTTTCTCAGACTTCTTAGTTTCTTAAAAATTATACTAGAAATTGTTATATTGTTATATTTGAAAATGTAAAACAATTTAAATTATAGACATTAATGTTAAACCATATAAATATCTCAAGAAATTAAAATCATGATATATTTTCTTCTCTTTTTATTTCTACACATTCTATAATTTTATAGTGAGTTTATAATAATGAAGAGCTGTGGACCATAAGAAAGTGTGCTAAAATGTTTTATAGGTGATTCACAAAGTGACTTCTTTTTAGACAGTATTATTTTGTAAAGCTATGTGAGTTCATGCTGTAACACATTCTGTAGTCCTTGAAATGAAGAATTTGCAGGAGATATGGATTATAAAGAGACTCCAAGGCAGAAATATATGGCAATAACATCAAAATTACAAGTCAATTACTTGTAGAAGTAAAAAAAAAATTGTTTCACAATTTAGGAATATAAATGTACGAAATATGCACTTGTTTTCAATTTCAACTCTCATAATAGTAGAGACCCAATTACACTATATTCCAAATTAGAAGGCAAATTAGCTGCTTAACACTGGCATCTTTGTGGTGCAAAGTCTTGTATTTCAGATCTAAACATTTTAATTTCAACTGAGTGTGCTTTAATTTGTCTTATGTGGTATCTGTATGTTTCATATATAAGGTATATGAATGTATGCACACACTTTGAATAATTATAAATATGCATTTCATTTTCAAAATTGAGCCATCAAATGTGTATACATTTTTGGGACATATGTGTGCAGGTAAGAATGTATGTGTGTACATGCATATTGTTTCCTAAATAATTCCTCAGTTCTTCATGCGGACTATATTTTGGAGGGTCAGAGTTGAATAAACAAAGAAATATTTGTCTTCACAGGAGTAGTAAATGATACAAGGTATGAAAGAGAAAAACATTATTTTATGGTACCCAAGACAAATTTTTAGATGTGTTGGGGGACTCATTATCACTTTATTTCTATAACAATTATATTTGATGTTTTTCCCCAAGAGTCCTTTATACTCAGTCACAGTATTCTATAGTGTATTACAAAAATTAATTGGATAATTAAAATTATAAAATGAAAGAAAAAAATAAAGTAAAACACACACGCTAAGTTCAGGAAGGAGTGGAAGGGAAAACTATGAGCAAAAGGATGTTTCAATCTACCAAGTCTTATTATCCTCCTATTGGCTACAATGCCAAGGTGAAAATTATTAATGCCCAAAAAGTATATGAACTAAAGGGATATTGAAGCATAGAGACTCAGTTCATGACCACAGGGAATTGTAAATCCAATTAGACAGAAGTTGAGTCAATATGAATATCAGCTAATAGATGCAAAGTAGTAACTGATGAAATCTGTGAAAAAGATTTTGAGTGATGAGAGAAATTACTGTGGGTGTAGTAGGATTTGTTAATTTATTATTTTTCTCATAAATTTATGAAAAATTTAATATTTCCATATAAATTAATCATGAATTTTAGTCACACATAACCCCATCTTGAGCCAATGTTTTTAAGCATATATGACAGCAAGAAGAGGTAATATAGATTTATCTTTTATGACATCACATAGCATGGATCTGAAAAATCAAAAGATTCTCTTCTCTACTTAAACCCTAGAGTTACTCATTTGGGAGGAAATGAATTAATCACTCAACTTATATGAACACCTAATATATCTAAGACTGTATCAGAGAAAGTGCCTGATTTCTTTGTTACTTTTGGTAATTAAGATAAATAACAGGCTTTTTTTTTTTCAGACAACTGAGATCTTGTTAGTTAGAAATACAATGCAACATGTTACTTTCAAATTCCTATATGAAAAAAAAAACACCAATACTGGCATTAGAAGGGAGAGGAAGAAAAACTATTGAATTAGAAATATTCCCAGTTATTTCCAGGAAATGTAATAAGATTAATACAGATTTAAAATAATTTTCTGCATTTTTAATTAAAATAATAATACAGAATAGTCCTCTGAAACTTTGCAGTATCTTCGTGTGACTTATGAATTAATAATGACTGGCATATAGTCAGCACATATTTAGTGTTTGTCTTTCCCCCTTAGAAACTGATACTTTGTTTAACTGTATTAAGCAAAATACTCTTAGTCACATAGCAAGAAGCCTAGCTCAAACTTAGTACTAAATCAGAACTTCTAAATTGCTTTCATTGTGTACATGGGCTGTTAATAAATGTTATTTATTTTTTAATGTTATCACATTGGGAAAGTTGAATTAAACATGTTTCTTTATTGTAAGAATTCCCATAATCTTAATGCACAAATATTTATTGTGAAACTATAAGGGGGGAATGCTTAGGTGCAATATTTTTCAATGTCATTTGACTATGGGTAAATTTTTTTATAGGATAACAATTACCATGTCACTGAACTAGGATATAATTCCATTTCTGAAACTCTTCTCTAAGCTATAACCACACTTTTATCAATGAAATTCTTACCTCTTGCTTACTTCGCCATCTACAATTGACTAAATTCAGTCAATCTTAGATGTTATACTTCCTCTTTTCCATTGCCTTTTAGCTTAACTATTGCCATTTGGCTTCTCACAGTTTATTTCATCCATTTTCACTCCACTCTAGTCAACCCTCCACACTGCTGTGATCATGTGTTTTCTGTAGCATGGATTGCTCATATATCTCTGCAGCTATTTTCCTGTTCCTGCAGATCCAGTTTAAATGCGATATTCACAGAACCTTCTGAAATACTACCAGGAATAACTTCTCTATGATTCCCATTGCTCTGAGAATCTGTTACCACAAGGATCACATATATGTCTATTTTTACCACGTGTACACCCATTTTAACTCAAAGACATTTTTTTCTTAAAGACAAGCGGTAGACACAAGTACAGATTACTAAGTATTTCCAGTTTTCCTTATTAGTCCATCGTAGGGTAGTTCTTCACTGACCCTTGAAAGTAGGGCCATGTGCCTTGATCAATTAAACATGAATGAAAGAGATGGTTATTACTTTGGAGGAAAGCCTTAAGGGTCCATGTATGACTCTCACACGTTCTGTCTTTCTTTCTACAATTGTAACTTGCAACATTTCAGGTAGCCTACCTAATCGCAGGTAAAAAAGACAAGGAGCTGAATTATAAAAGAAACTAATCATGATGCATGAGAGAAAAGTAAGTTTCTGTTGAGTTTATGGACTTCATTAGCACAGTATAACCACTTACCCTCTTGTTACACAAAACAAAGAATGCACAGCCTTGTGTAAGTGATCCCTAAAATTATCTTTGTTTATTTAATGAGTTCAACGCATCTAAGTTTTGTTGCTTACTAGATTTTAGAAAAATGCTACCAGAATAAACACACTGAAAAATTTATTTCAACTAAAATAAATCTGATAATAAAAAGTTCTATTAACATGTATTTCTATTAAAAGTTGCCTCAATCTTTGCCTGCAACTTATGGACCTATATTCATTCTGTCAATCATTCCACACTTAAAGAAGCAAGTATACAACTTTCCATCATTGTTTTCATAATATTCAATAATCTTCCTATTACTACACATAAGAAAATTAATAAGCTTCCAAACTAATTTTTAAGGTGGATAGCAAATTCTTTGTATTTTTTACATTGGATTTCTAAAATTTAAGAAAAGATGACTACAGTCTTTAGTATGTATCTAATTGGATGTAAACTTTCTTATAAGTATGTTATCATGAAAATTTCTATAAATAGTATACATTGAATTAAAATAACTCATCAGTTTTCTTCCCTATCAAAGACTTTTTTTCCTTACATGATAGAACAAATAGTGAGAGTCCCATAGTTTGTGAATTCTCAGAGATTTGTGAGTTTCTAGAATCAGTAAATAAAAATGTGTTTATGATTTTGTGGTATTTTCAGGGTATTGAGGACCAGTATGGTTGTATCTCTAATACTTTTCTCACATTTTATATATCACTGTGAGCAATATTGACCATGTGGTTAGACACTGATTAACCTACTAATCTGAGCTAGCCAGTATAATGAATCATATTCTGCAGTTAGAGATTCATTTAGAAGGGACAGGCTAAAGTCTGTAGGTGCTTGGTGATCCCCTGGCTACATAAATTAGTAGTGTGGAAGGGCCTTTCCTTCTCCCTTTTGAGAAAAGCTTTGGAAGTGATTTCTCTCCTTTCATGTGAAAATTGAGTGTAAATATGTACAGCCTAGAATAACTGTAGTTATTCAGCCTGAAGATGAGATTCACACAAAGTATTTCAGAGCAGAAGACAGCAAGAGGGGTAGAAATGAACGAGGAACTACACATCAGCCAGAAAACGGTTAATAAAATGGCAGTACTAAGTCCTTACCTAACAATAAATATTTTAAATATAAATGGATTATATTCTACTGAGGCAGAGAGTGGCAGAAAGGATAAAAGAAATGAGACCCAATTATATGCTGCCCGTAAGACCCAATTCAGTTTATAGGATATACATAAGCTCAAAGTGAAGAGATGAAAAAAGATATTCCTTTCGAGTAGAAACCAAAAGAAAGTAGCAATAGCTATACATATTTCAGACAAAATAGACATTAATTCAAAAGCTGTAACAAGAGACAAAGAAAGTCATTATCTACCCTTGAAGAATTTTATTTGTATAGTTACAAGTAAAAATTATAACTATATATCCATCCTACATCAGAGCACCTAAATATATTAAACAACTACTAATATATCTGAGGGAAGAAATAGATAACAACAATTCAATAACAGTAGGAGGCTCCAGTACCACACTTTAAAAAATGCATAGATCATTCAGATAGAAAATTAAAAAAGCCATGTTGAACTTGAACTGCACTTTACACAAATGGATCTCATGCACACATACAGAAGACTCCATTCAACAGCAGTGGCATGCACATTCTTATCAATTTTATATTGAACATTCGCCAGGACAGATCATGTTAGGTTGCAAAACAAACTTTAGCAAATGTGAGAGGAGTCAAATCAAACCAAGTTTCTTTTTCAACCACAGTGATCTGAAACAAAATATCCATAACAGGAGGAAAACTGAAAAAAACAACAACAACACAAAAGTACGGAAAGAAACACCCTTGAACAACCAATGGGTCAAAGAAGAAATAAAAAATGTCTTAAAAGAAATGAAAATGAAACACAACATGCTAAAACATATGGAATGCAGAAAAAGCAGTTATAAGACAGAAGTTTATGGTTATAAGCATCTATGTTATGGAAAAAGAACAAGAGGGTAGAAATAAAGGACACAAAAAATTGAACAAGTAATCAAAATACTCCCACCAAAGAAAAACCCAGGACCAGATGGTTTCATTAGTGAATTCTACCGGTCCTTTAAAGAAGAATTAATACCAAACTTCTCAAATTCTTCCCAAAAATAGAGGAGGGAATACTCCCAAACACATTTTATTAAGCCAGCATTACCCTGATACTGAAGGCAGATATGGACACTACAAGAAAAGAAAACTATAGTCCGGATGAATATACAGAGTGTCCCCCAAAAATGTATACACGCTTTAACAGCTTGTAGCTCAATTTTGAAAATGAAATGTATTTTAATAAAACTGCCTTTATAATGATTCAAAGTGTGCGTATACATTTTTGGGACACCCTGTAGAAAATTGTTCATAAAAATACTAGCAAATCTATTCAACAGTACATTAAAAGTATCATATACCATGATCTAAAAGAATTCCACACTATAATGTAAGGACAATTAAACACACACAAATCAATAAATGTTATATGCTACATTAATGGGATGAACGATAAATTTGTATAATCATTGGAATAGAAGAAAAAGCATTTGACCAAATTCAACATCCTTACATGATAAAAAGCCTCAAAAAACTGGGTTAGAAGCAACGTACTTTAACATAATACATGCCACATAGGACAAGCCCACTGATAACATCATGTTCGATGATGAAAGATTGAAAGCTTTCCTCCAAGATTAGAAAGGACACAAAGATTCTCACTCTCACCACACACCATAGTACAAGCAGTGCTAGCCAGAGCAATTAAGCAAGAAAGAGAAATAAACGTCATCAAAATTTGAAAGGAAAAATTGAAACTGTCTCTGTGGGCTGATATAATCTTATATAGAGAATCCTAAAGACTACAACAAAAGACGTTTAGAACTAATCATTGAATTTAATAAAATTACATTATATTAAATCAACATTCAAAAATCAGTTGTTAATCTATACACTAGCTCAACATTACTAATCAGGCTTTCTTATTGGAGTGATAAGAATGTTCTAAATGTTATTGTTGCGATGGTTCCATAACAGAATGTATTACATCCATTTAATTTTACATTTTAAATGAATAAATTGTAGAGTGTGAAATATATCTCAATAAAGCTGTCAAAAAGTACAAATGATACAGAAAAAAAGGAAGAACTAAGAGAACTTTTTTTGGTGATAGAAATGTTTTATATCTTATGGTGATGGTGATGTGACTGGATGCATTTGAAAAAAAACTCATCCATCTCTATATTTGAAATGAGAAAATATATGAGTAGCATAAGGGTTTCAGAGACAATTTGTGTAAGAGAATAATTAGCAAGCCAGCAGATTACAAGAAGTAAATCAAATAATTTATAAAGACATTATAAAGAATGATTTACAGTAAAAGTAGCAAAAATGTGAATTTAAAGACTATAAACTCAGTAAGACATATTGTGAATAGGCTAGAGGAAATTAAAAGTCAAAAAGGAATATACTGAAATTAATATACTGAATTTTGAACTGTATTAAAAGCAAATTATATATACATGATGGTAGATTTAGTAACTGTTTTTGTTGTTGTTGTTGTTTTAAAAAAGAGAATAGACAAATGAGGTGTTATTCCAGATAGAAGAAAATATTCCAAAAAGAATACTTGAATTTTCAGGTGAAAGTGACACACTGTGACTCAGGAAAAAATGATATGGAACAATAAACAAAATATTCTATTGTGATGCTATATACTCCTCTTACACATTCTTCTAATTTGTGACTCATAGTTCATCACCTTTACACCCTTCACCTTACTCTACATCCTTCTACCTGATCGTCTTAGTTTAAACTGGTTGTCCTCAAGGAAGCTTCTTTCTTGCAAATTTCTAAAAGGTGACTAATTTGTCCCTCATTCTACTAACACCAGACTCAAAGAAGGGCAGGGGCTCTTTTTGCTTCTTATTACCATTTATAGGCCACTCTCCTGCCTTCATCTTAAACCCATCAGCTCATGCCATTGGGTTATACCACTTATTCCACATCCTTTCAATCAATTCCAGAAGTCTTGGTTATTGTATTTCATTTCTTGAAGATTTTAGCAACTTGGTAACTTGTATACTTCTCAATAACACCCTGTTATAAGTAAAGATGAGTTGATATGTTAGCTTAAACTAATTGTATTTCTCTTAATTTCCCTTACATTCCTAATAATTATATGTATCTGTCTAATCTACATATCCATACATCTAGATATATAGATACAGATAAAATTGGGGGGTAAGGAAATATTTACACTAGCTATATATTCTTTGTGAATTTTATTATTATTGTATTGCTCTCTGTTTTAATTTCTCTTAAATGTTTTTTGCTTGCTAGTTATATTACATAGAAATATATTAGCATAAATTTGCTATTATATCATTGCCTGTGCTTCTATATTGTTACAAAATCTGAAACCTTACACAACATGCATATGATTTAAAATGATGTGACTACCTTTATATTAATTTGCTATTAATACCACAGTTCATTTTGTGGAACTCTCTATTGATTACTGAGAATTAAAGAACATTATTTATGATTTATTACACCATTCTGAGGATAGTTTTGGGAATTTTTTGGCCAGTATGCATATGAACATACTATAAAACTATTTATGTGCTAAGTTATTTATAGGTCATAAAATGCTCTTATAGTTATTTTGTCATGTTAATTAAATACTTAAATAAATCTGTGATAATAGTTCTTACATTTCTGAACAAACTTGCCTCAATCCATAGCTTTGTCTCTTTTGTGGAAGATACAAATTCAGAATAAAAGTTACAAATTCAGAATAAAAGATCCTATCTATCACGAATGAAATTATAATTACATCAAAGTTATTTTTAGAAAGTCAAAGTTAATTCCTCTGCATAGGATCTATTTTCTTCTTAGTCTTCATTTGTCATCTTGGCAACTATGAAAATTTTTCATGATTTTTTAGCATTATCTTCTATTAAGAAGAGAAGAAATTGTACATTTAACTTTCTCTAATAATAAACTTAGAAAATATGTCCCAAGCAATTAATTTAAAAAGCAGAAAATTTCAGGAAAATGACATGCATTGAAGTTCATTTTAATAGTTTGACTTACAGAGAAGTCAATTTTTTTTAGCCAGCCTTAGCTAGTATTAGGAAGAGTGTGTTATCAAATGTTTACACTCATACTTTACTCTTCATAGTTTTAGGCAAAAAATGTAACTTGCCAGAAAAAATATATTTAAATTTCTCACCTACTCTCTCTTAGATTCCTGAATTTTTCAAAAGCAGTTCTTCTGACATAGTAACTGCATTCCCCTGGCATGTGTAAATGTTTAATTAGGATGAAAATCTCAACTAAAAAACTTGGTTAGGTAACAGTGAGGTGAATCATACACAATAATTTATGTAGCTCTCTTCCATGTGGAGAAGTTTTCCAAATATAGATGTCTTAGTAAAGCCCAATAGGCAAATTATATAAAATGATATATGTACTTAGCTACTTATACACCAAAATTAATTTATTAACTCTACAGCAAGTATGTCAAACTCGCGGCCCACAGGCCACATGCCTCATTTATTTGACCCGTGTTAGCTTTTGAGTTTGATATTCTTGCTTACAGGATTGTGATCATCAACCAATCAAGAAAGTATATTATTTCCCAGTTAGACCAATAGATCAATGGATCAGGAGAGCCATGGAATAGAAGTATAAATATATGTATGGTTAATTTTTCAAAGATGCAAAGGCAGTTCAATGGAGAAGTATAATCATTAACAAATGAGTTGTGCCATTTGGATATCCATATACAAAAATAATTTTGATCCATATTTTATGACATGTACAAAATTAGTTAATTAACTAAGATACACTATATCTGTTACATAAGTGTAACATCTAGCATTATTAATTTTCTAAAACATCAAAAAAATGTTTATGCCCTTACTTAGGCAAAGATGTCTTTTATATGACACTGAAAAGTACAAGTGTATATTCATACACTTTGGACATTGTAAAAATTGAAAAGGCCCTGTTAAGATAATGAAAAGATAAATTATAAACTGATATGTAATTTATGAAAATTGTATCTGATAAAGGACTTATATTAAAAATGTTTAAAATATTGAAACTTAATAAAGTGAATACCATAATAAATAATTGGCAAAGTACTTCAAATGGAACTTCTTCAAAGAAAATATGTGAATGGCAAATGAGTGAAATATATCATGGTAAAAGGAATACATATTGTCAATGAAAAAGTATTTATATGTAATCATTGGGGAAGCAGAGATGTTGAGAAATAATTTAGTGCTATTTGGACAGTTGGTTAATTTTTTGGAATATAACTAAATGTAAAAGCTGAAGACTACATTCCAAGTTTCATCAAAATAAATCCTGACAAAAAAGGTAGAAAAGGTAAATGTAAAAACAAACCAACAAACAAAAACAACAGAATAGAGATGTTATTTTTATGATTCTTAGGATAGGAAAATATTTTTAAAGCATAATTGCAAAAGCAGGAATCATAAAGTAAGTGGTTTAAATATGTAATATTGAACATTTTTAGATTTGTAAGCACACACAAAATCATTTAATATCCATTAACATCTATCCTATATAATAAAAGCCTAATATGCAAATCAATTGATCGGCAGAAGGACAGGTCGCTATGATGTGCACTGACCACCAGCGGGCAGATGCTCAACACAGTAGCTGCCCACAGCCTACAGGCCCCGGGCCAGCCAAGACGGGTGACAGCAGGGAACCCCTCGATCACCCCACTGGTCACCCCACAGATCGGCCCTGATCACTGGCCAGGCCTAGAAACCCTACCTGTGCACAAATTTTGTGCACTGGGCCTC
>NW_005363247.1:10934008-10943739 GCF_000412655.1 Myotis brandtii
TGGAGATGGCTTCTTCCAACAAGACAATGCGCCATGCCACGGTGCTCGTATTGTGCAGGAGTGGTTTCAAGAACATGAGGGAGACTTTACCTTGCTTAGGTGGCCCCCACAATCACCAGATCTCAATCCAATTGAGCATTTATGGGACGAAGTTTAAAGAGCCATCAGGCAGCTGGTTCCACAACCATCATATCTCACAGAACTGGACAGTGCTATTCATCAGGCATGGTGTCAGATTCCTCACATTACCTTTCAATATCTCATGGAGTCAATGCCAAGAAAAATTGCTGCAGTATTGAAGGCAAAAGGTGGCCCAACGAAGTACTGATGGGATGGTCATAATAATCTGGCCACTCAGGGTATATAAAAGCCTAAGCGACTGCTATGACCAAATGACTGGCACGACCGGTTGACCGGTTGTTATGACACACACTGACCACCAGGGAGCAGATGCTCAATGCAGGAGCTGCCCTCTAGTGGTCAGGGTGCTCTCACATGGGAAGAGCTCTGCTCAGCCACAAGCCAGGCTGAGGGCTGCCAGTACAGCGGTGGTGGTGGGAGCCTCTCCTGCCTCCTCAGCAGCGCTAAGGATGTCCGACTGCAGTTTAGGCCTGTTCCCCGCTGGCAAGTGGACATCCCTCCAGGGCTTCCGGGCTGTCAGAGGATGTCTGATTGCCATCTTAGGTCCAATCCCCTGGGGAGCAGGCCTAAGCCAGCAGGTGGTCATCCCTCGAGGGGTCCCAGACTGCGAGAGGGCACAGGCCAGGCTGAGGGACCCCCCCCCCGCGCGCACAAATTTTTATGCACCGGGCCTCTAGTATATATATAAAAGGCTATATGATAAGTATCCGACTGTCCTACTTGTTGCTATGACACACACTGACCACCAGGGGGCAGACGCTCAATGCAGAAGCTGCTGTGACACACACTGGCCATTTACAAAGAACAGCACCACGGACCTGGCGCCCACAAAGCAACACTCGGCTTCCCCCAAGTGAGACACAGGCCCTTCCACCACCCCGGAGCAACAGCCTACCAAATCGCTTCCAATGCTGCCGAGATCCCATGGCACAAAATGTGATCCATAGCCCAGCCCAGCCCGGAAATGGTCACTGTGGGGCACCTGGTAATGACGTCACGTAGCAACACCTGGCTTCATCTCCCTAGAGCAGGGGTGGGCAAACTTTTTGACTCGAGGGCCACAATGGGTTCTTAAACTGGACCGGAGGGCCGGAACAAAAGCATGGATGGAGTATTTGTGTGAACTAATATAAATTCAAAGTAAACATCATTACATAAAAGGGTATGGTCTTTTTTTTTTTTAGTTTTATTCATTTCAAAGGGGCCGGATCTGGCCAGCGGGCCCTAGTTTGCCCACGGCTGCCCTAGAGACTAGCCTCCTTGGAGTTTCTTCAGCCCAGGAACACGACTTGCTTTATAACCAGGTGCAAACATTTTATACTTTAACCAAATGTCTGTGAAGCGTTTTCCCATGCCTCATCTCATTTGATCCTCACAGAAGTCCTGGAGTAGGTAGATAGGAGACTCGGTGGAATCCTATTTTCTTTTCATTAGCCAGAAAACAGTGATTTAGAAACCTTAGAAAATTGACCTGACTGAAAAGAAGTAAGAAATGGTGGACCTTGAAAATGACTTCAGGTTTTCTCATTGCGCAGATTATAGTCAAACACTGCTGCAGTTAAATATTTTACCCTTTGTTCTCACTGCGTGATCTACAATAATAATCTGCTTCGTGTTGATATTTACTGCTGTGTTGCTGACATTTACCTGAAAGAGAAGTTGGGGTGCTTCACTAGGCTGGAAAAAGTTTAGCTAAATCAGAAAGCAGGTCTAATTAAGCAAGTTTATTCTAAATCTATAAAAGGCTAAGTTGACTCGTGCATGTGCGATACATATAAAGCTCTCGCTGGCTCCAATCGCACGCATGTGTTTCGATCTGTCATTGTCAATCATGAATTTGGTTGACACTTCTATTATAGAGAAAGGGAGAATAGAGATATTAAAATATTTCTTCTAATTAATTTCCTTTTAATGTGTATGAATTTGTGCACCTGGCCACTAGTTCTAATATAAATTATTAGCTGCTGTACTAGTATTAGTTCAGCTGTTTCCATTGTTGCCTGCCCTGTTGTCAAGGAAGCCATCATGGCTGTCACCTCTAATGTAGCTGATCTGCTAAGGTTCAATATCTTTTTTTTTTTTTGTCTTTAACTCTTCTAAGGGAGCATCTTCAAAACCACCATCTCCAGCAGCTCTTCTGATCTTTGCAATGTCACTGAGTTGCAGCAAGGATTTCTCTTGTACCCACCAAGAAAGGCTCTTATGCATGCCCTTCCCAGTGGAGAGATCATCCCACTGTAGGTCTTCCCCTGAGTCGTGATGACCCTTTCTAGGGGAATAGAAATGGAAGGAGGCATAGGAAGTGAAGGTGATCAGAGCTAAACAAATTATGAAGGCTGGTTGTGTGGTATCAGAGATGAGTGGGAAGAGGGGGAAATTAAAGAAGAGGAGGGGAAGAAAAGATTGGGAGGGGGACAGAAAAGGAAAATCTACAAAGCTGTTTACCAGTGTCTGAAATAGCAGGACACCAACAAACTACAAATATTTTGATATAAAAGTCATGAATTTACAATAACAAATATACTTAATTCCTGGGTGCTGAGGACAAATACTGTAATTACTCCATAGGAAGCTTCTACATCAGCATTGCTGTTGCTGAGGTAGAGTGATGCCATATTTTCTAACATTCTTTGAAGTGATCTTTGAAGTCCAGGCTCTTTCACTTCTAACCTCAAAATGGCCTTTGAATTTCTGACAGTGGCTCTGAACACATCAGTTTGTCCCGAATTAGGCAGTTGGGGATGGAGTTAGGAGGGGATAGGGGAAAGTATGGGTATTCAGAGAGTATTTCAAAGAATTTTTCAGCATCAAAGTCACTATTAGCATGCAGAGACATAAAGCACTTATAGAGGATTTAAGTAATAGAATGAGATAAGACAAAATTGAGTGGTTCAAGGGAGCCAAATCTTTATTTAAAAAAGACTGTTCTTCCTGATTTTTTATATCTATAGTAAAAAAAAAACAAAAACAAAAAAACACTAGGTGAACTATACTAAAAACCATACTCACCTAAAATCTGAATAAAGAGCAGTTAAGAATTGCTGATTTTCAAGTATTTATAGATTTTTAATACATGATCTTTCTTTGGACAATGATTTTTAAATGTGTAGTTTAGTCTTCAAATACTTTCTAAATAAGTAATAAGTATCAAAATGATAAGTACCCCCCCCAAAGCATAACTCTGTAGTTTTTGAGTAAATAAATAAAAATATTGATTAACTAGAACAAGAAAGGGCTATTTATTTTCAACAAACATTTTTTATTTCACATTAGGAAAAAGTGGTATTGCTAAAGGAGATGTTTTCTCAAATTCTTTATTTGGACTTTCAATGGCATATAGTTCATTAACAGTGAGTGAAACTAGAGTGATAAATAAGAACTCCAGCTTTAAAATCAGGGACACCTAGCCCGGCCCATGTGGCTCAGGGGTTGAATGACAACCTATGAACCAGCAGGTCATGGTTCAATTCCCAGTCAGGGCAGATGCCAGGGTTGCAGTCTCAATTCCCAGTAGGTGGCGTGCAGGAGGCAGCCAATCAATGATTCTCTCATCATTGATGTTTCTCTCTCTCTCCCTCTCCCTTCCTCTTTGAAATCAATAAAACTATATATTTTTTTAAAAAATCAAAAATATATCAGACACACCTGTGTTCAAATCCCAGCTGTATAATCCATTACTTGTATGCTGCTCATGGAGACCTCCTTTAAACTAGGGCTTATTTTATTGATCTATAAAGTGAGATATTAATAGCAATCAATAAGGGCATTTTAAAGGGCTCACTAGGTGGTAGGCCTCTTAAGTATTTCCTATGAACTGTCACATTTTATTCTTACTGCAGCCAATAAGTTATGTACTATCACTCTCCCCCCAATTTTATGGGTGAGGATATGGAGTCACAGAGAGGTGAAGTGATTTGCCCAAAAGTCACACAGCTGCTGAGTGGCAGAAAGAGGCTGTGAACTCGGGCAGTCTGTTTTCCTCATCTGCACGTGTGCTTTTATGAGGATTACATGAGATAATGCTTGCCATACTTTTCGTATAATTTCAAATATACACTTTCAAAGTAATAGTACTGGTTATTATGGAAAATAAAATCTACATTAGATGAGTTTCTATAAGCTATGAAAGGAGCCCTATCACTAAAGGATTTTTTTAGGGAATTGATTCAAATATAATGACAGCAAAAGAAGAACTTTTTGCAGTAACAAATAGGAAAACTCTCACTTGAAGAAAAAATTGATAACTTACCATAAAATCAGAGGAACATAATCCTATGACAATAGTGAAAAAAATAATTTGTATTTAGAAAAAGACTGCATTACTTTGGTAGCAATAAGAAGCTGAAGCGCGCACACACACACACACACACAAAGAAGACTCGACAATTTAGAAGATTTGAAAAAAGTGGTCAGAAGTTTTTGCATGTTGTCTTTTGTTTTACTGTTGTTTTTAATGAACACTAACTGGATGCAGAAGCGTGTCTCCACCTTTGACCAAATGGCAAGTATGTTTGAGAAGCTCTGAGAACAGACCATGGTAAATTCTAAGGTGACACTCATGAGTGTCATCTGCAGTGGCATCTCTGCAGAGGCAGCAGACCACAGTCATATGGTCTTTGTCAGCAGTGGAGAGCTGCCCAGGCATTCGAGCCAGGTTTTGGAATTACTTCTGATTTTCGTCTTGGCTACAATTACAATTACAGCTGTTAATCAAGGCGAATTGAGAACAGAGTAAAAAATCTGCCACTTGTAGAGGGAAAGTACTGTTTTAGAATTCCTGTAAATAAAGATCCCCCAACACGCTTGGATAGAGAGAGCAAAAATGAGGAAGGAGGTGATTTGGTGATGGTCCCAGGGATATTAACCTATCCTTGAGTGTTTTGAATTGAATTGGAATGGCCAGGTAGAGTAAGATTGAGAAAGGGAGCCTGGCTGTTTGCCTCATGAAGGAATAAGAACATCCTGGCAAATGCCAGAGTAGCTTCTGGTAGAGATGGTTCCAGAATGCTGTGCCAGGGCTCCAGAGAGCTACCCACCACATTAGACTTTGGATCCAATGTCACTCTCAGCTCTTCCAGACACCATCCCAAATCTTGTATGATGGCTCTCTGCCCGGGACAAGTTATTGTCTATAAATTTCCAGCCCGTGACACTGACCAGCCACTCTCAGCCAGCAAAAACATCAAAGGGCTCAAGCAGAACCAAGCCCAGAGATCCTAAATAACAAGAGTATTTTTGAAAAGACTAACAAATGGGAATCTCATATTTTACTCTAATGTTAAAGCAGCATAAATCTGCCTAACATTTTATATTTTACAAAGCATTTTTATCTATATTGTATAATCTTCATGACAACTCTATAAACTATGTATTGTAAAAATGCCCACTTTTCAAATAAGAAGAAAAGATACTGCATGTTGCCCATTAATTACAACAGAGAGTGAGTGTCAGGCAGTGACTTAAATTCTGCCCCTGATTCCATATTGCATGCTCCTTCCACAGAAATCATGTTTGGCTGTGAAATCTAAACAGATTCTGAGTAAGGAAAAGAACAAAGCTAAAAACATTCATAAAAATAAAATTAACAAAATTATTTAAAACACCGAACAAAGAAAACTTTTTAATGTTGATTTTTACAATGGCTCTGTGTATAATCCCAATATTTTATCTTCCAACCTCTCCTTCCTTGCCTAGATCCAGTAACCTCCCTATAGTGGGATACTATCACCTCCAGCTTTCACTTTCTTCCCTTTCCTACCTGTCTTGAGTCTTAACCCCAGTGGATCCCAAATCATCTTTATCTGCCCTATGAACCTTATATTTTCGCCTATCTTCTTCTATCTTCTGATACATAGCCTGTATCTAGAGCTATGTTCAGATATGGAAGAGGAGTGCAGTGCCTGGAGATTTTTGAAGTGGTGGTAGCCATAGCTTCATACACTCCCCAGTGGCATTTCTGATTAGAGAGGCAGTGACAGGAGGTGACTAGCATAATTCTTTCCAATTGCCTTATAGAAACACTCTCAACCTCATCCTCATGCCACCCATCCCTTGCCATCACCCAAGTATTAGTGAAGGTATGAATGGAGAGAAAATTCATCCCACAGAAGTCATTGGGCCATTTCTAGTTCTAGCGCCCCTGTTACTTTCTTTCAAAGAGACACGCTTCAAGAAAAAGACTTGAACTTTCCTGTGCTGACTTTTCCAGGTTCTATTGAGAAGAAATGGCTGTCATTTGGTATGGACTACTCTCACAAGTAAAGGCCAAGGATACATAATACACTAGTTAGTTTTTATATCAAATAATGGGGAATTTAAGCAGTCAGATGATTACTGACTTAAAAACTACATGTAGAAGAGAAACTAAGGTTAACTAGTGTTCTGGGTATAGTAGAAACATCCTATATAATAAAAGCCTAATATGCTAAGTGTCCGACCGTTTGACCATTTGACCAATCACTATGACACGCACTGACCACCAGGGGGCAGACGCTCCAACTGGTAGGTTAGCTTGCTGCTGGGATCATGACTGGGTGAGATGGGCCAGACATGCCCTGGAGCCCTCCTGAGGTCCATCCCCAGCCCCAGTCCTGCACTGGTGGGGTCCCTTGGCCTGGCCTGAGCCTTCTTGCAATCTGGGACCCCATCGGTGGATGTCGGAGAGCCGGTTTCAGCCTGATCCCTGCAGGTGAGGCCAAGGGACCCCACCGATGCACAAATCATGCACCGGGCCTCTAGTTATATATAATTCCTATATATCATGGAAAGAGATGAGTAGGGTAAGAAAATGAAACTTTCAAAAAGAAAGCAATTGAGCTCTAATGTTGAGAATGTGATTGGAATGTATGCAGTATTCATTCAACTGAGTCTTTGCATCTAGATTCTATAAGCATTTTAAAGTTTTTTTGCTATTTTTACTGATGTGATATTTTTATTTATGGCATCATTCAATGATCTCATAAGGTTGATGATTATTTTTAGTTTCTTAAATATTTTGCTAAGAGTCTTAGGTCTCTATGTTAGAACGTGATTCCTATTGTTATTTCTATTTAATCACTCTGATCTTAGAAAAATATATTTGAAGATGACCAACATAGCTGTGTATTTAAGTTTTAACTGTGGTTTGCTCATTTATACGCAATAAATAAATATAGTAATTTTATCCATTCATCAGATCATCATTTAATTGATTGCTTGAGGTATGAGCAATCCAGGGAGAAGGGGCTATTCTTCAGTAATTTTTTTCCCTATTGTCTTATTTATCCCCTACTGAAAATAATAGGAGTCTCAGTCTCTTCTTATGTTCCTCTTTCCTACAAAACACAAACCTCTTAACTCTTGGTGCAGCATTCTGACTCATGTACTTGAATGCCATCAGTTCCCTTTCCCCTTAAGAACCCCCACCCACATTTAATGAATTACTAAAAGAAATGTTTTTCAAAATATCTACAAATACCAACCCTTATATTCACTTAAGGCAAGTCAGTTGTGTCCCCTCATAATAAGTACGGTAGTAACAGCAAAACAACACTTATACTAGGTACTCTTCTAAGCTTTGTATATATACAATGGCATTTGATCTTCATGATAACCTGCGAGGTAGAAACTAAGGTATCAGACATTATCCCATTTCACAATTGAGAAAGATGAAGCAAAGAGAATTTAAGTAATTTTCCTAAAGCCTCCACTTTCCCAGAGATAGGCAGTCCAATCCCTAAAGCAAAGGTTTTAACCAGTATGCTAAAATGACCTTGAATCATAGGCTATTATTATACACGAGGGGCCCAGTTCACAAATTCGTGCACCTTGAAAGGAACTGTGGGCCACGAGGCTGTGATAGGCACAGGGTCAGGTCTCAGCCCATCCTCCCCACTCCCACCCAGCCCCTCCTGCTGCAGTCCCTGGTCCAGTCCTCTGTCTGCTGGCAGCCCTGCTCCCTGCCACCCCGTTCCCATATGCTAATGGCACTGGCCCTGCTTGCACCCACTGACGGCGTGGAGCAATTGGGGCTGGCGCCAGCAGTGGGTGCGAGCAGGGCCAGCACCAGCAGCGGGTGCAAGTGGCAGCTCCAGCACTGGCTGTGGGTGCGAGCGGGGCCAGCGCTGGCAGCAGGTGTGAGCGCCAGGTGGGACCGCGGCGCGTGGGAGCAAGGAATTTTCAGTAACCACCAGAGGCTCACCCTGATGACAGCGACTGGCACCCCGCCTTGGTCTGGTGTCCCCACTCACCTGCTCCACCATTCCACCGTGGCCGATGCCCGCCATGTTCCACACATGCCCCCTGATGGTCAGCGCATGTCATAGCGACTGGTTGTTCGGTTGTTCAGTTGTTCTGGTTCCGCCATTCGGTCTATTTGCATATTAGACTTTTATTATATAGGATTGGGGTATACTGGATGAGTACTTAAATTTCTATGAAATTTTAAAATTTAACCTCTTTATAGTATCCTAGAGCTATAAATGACTAATAAACCAGATTAATATACATGCTGAGACAGAAGGAGCTTGCTAACCTAAATTGTCAGTGTTTCAGCAATGTGATTAAATGAAGACCATTCAGAGCAGAGATATTTTGTGGAAAGATCACATTTCCTCAGCTTCTTAAGAGCAAACAGCCAATGCCAAAGATAGATCTATCAGGGGTGGGCAAACTTTTTGACTCGAGGGCTACAATGGGTTCTTAAACTGGACCGGAGGGCCGGAACAAAAGCATGGATGGAGTGTTTGTGTGAACTAATATAAATTCAAAGTAAACATCATTACATAAAAGGGTACGGTCTTTTTTTTTTTAGTTTTATTCATTTCAAAAGGGCCGGATCCTTGCCCACGGCTGCTCTAGAGTGATGCTTTCTTAATGCAAATAACTCACCTGCATTGGCTTTAAGGTCTTCAGGTGTGACCATGACAACAAATCGGATTGCACGTTCATTTCGAAACATCTCGTAGGACCACCGACGGATAGACCGCATGCATTTCACTGCTGCAATGCCATTGTTGGCAATAAGAACCTGGGAGAGTTAGGGGATGGGAATTGGAGAGAAAAATAGAAAAAGCAAGCAATGATGGAGAGAAAGAGGTGAGACAATTTTTGTAAATCTATCTTATTTTGAAAAGGCAGATTTTCTATAGGAATTTGTATTCCTGGTCTAGGTAGTTAAGAACTAGCTCCCACATGACCAAGGGATATTTTAAAATGTTAGCTAAGGAAATACTTCAATATGTGCCTGACTCAACCTTATTCCTTTCTAGCTTCCTTCTTTTAAAAATCCTCACCCAAGGATATGCTTTTTTTTTAAATTGATTTTTAGAGAGAGAGGATGGCTAGGGAGAGAAACATCGATGTGACAGAAAAACATCAATCAGTTGCCGCCTGTATGCACCCTGACTGGGGATTGACAACCCCACAACATGGGCATGTGCCCTGATGAGGAATTGAACTGGTGACCCTTCAGTGCACAGGATGAAACTCAACCAACTGAGCCGCCTGGTCAATGCATAACTTCATTTCTCTCTCTCTTTTTTTTTAAACCCTCACCTGAGGATATTTTTTCCATTGATTTTTAGAGAGAGTGGAAGGGAGGGAGGGAGATT
>NW_005363247.1:10949875-10956318 GCF_000412655.1 Myotis brandtii
TTTTACAATGGCTCTGTGTATAATCCCAATATTTTATCTTCCAACCTCTCCTTCCTTGCCTAGATCCAGTAACCTCCCTATAGTGGGATACTATCACCTCCAGCTTTCACTTTCTTCCCTTTCCTACCTGTCTTGAGTCTTAACCCCAGTGGATCCCAAATCATCTTTATCTGCCCTATGAACCTTATATTTTCGCCTATCTTCTTCTATCTTCTGATACATAGCCTGTATCTAGAGCTATGTTCAGATATGGAAGAGGAGTGCAGTGCCTGGAGATTTTTGAAGTGGTGGTAGCCATAGCTTCATACACTCCCCAGTGGCATTTCTGATTAGAGAGGCAGTGACAGGAGGTGACTAGCATAATTCTTTCCAATTGCCTTATAGAAACACTCTCAACCTCATCCTCATGCCACCCATCCCTTGCCATCACCCAAGTATTAGTGAAGGTATGAATGGAGAGAAAATTCATCCCACAGAAGTCATTGGGCCATTTCTAGTTCTAGCGCCCCTGTTACTTTCTTTCAAAGAGACACGCTTCAAGAAAAAGACTTGAACTTTCCTGTGCTGACTTTTCCAGGTTCTATTGAGAAGAAATGGCTGTCATTTGGTATGGACTACTCTCACAAGTAAAGGCCAAGGATACATAATACACTAGTTAGTTTTTATATCAAATAATGGGGAATTTAAGCAGTCAGATGATTACTGACTTAAAAACTACATGTAGAAGAGAAACTAAGGTTAACTAGTGTTCTGGGTATAGTAGAAACATCCTATATAATAAAAGCCTAATATGCTAAGTGTCCGACCGTTTGACCATTTGACCAATCACTATGACACGCACTGACCACCAGGGGGCAGACGCTCCAACTGGTAGGTTAGCTTGCTGCTGGGATCATGACTGGGTGAGATGGGCCAGACATGCCCTGGAGCCCTCCTGAGGTCCATCCCCAGCCCCAGTCCTGCACTGGTGGGGTCCCTTGGCCTGGCCTGAGCCTTCTTGCAATCTGGGACCCCATCGGTGGATGTCGGAGAGCCGGTTTCAGCCTGATCCCTGCAGGTGAGGCCAAGGGACCCCACCGATGCACAAATCATGCACCGGGCCTCTAGTTATATATAATTCCTATATATCATGGAAAGAGATGAGTAGGGTAAGAAAATGAAACTTTCAAAAAGAAAGCAATTGAGCTCTAATGTTGAGAATGTGATTGGAATGTATGCAGTATTCATTCAACTGAGTCTTTGCATCTAGATTCTATAAGCATTTTAAAGTTTTTTTGCTATTTTTACTGATGTGATATTTTTATTTATGGAAAAATTCAATGATCTCATAAGGTTGATGATTATTTTTAGTTTCTTAAATATTTTGCTAAGAGTCTTAGGTCTCTATGTTAGAACGTGATTCCTATTGTTATTTCTATTTAATCACTCTGATCTTAGAAAAATATATTTGAAGATGACCAACATAGCTGTGTATTTAAGTTTTAACTGTGGTTTGCTCATTTATACGCAATAAATAAATATAGTAATTTTATCCATTCATCAGATCATCATTTAATTGATTGCTTGAGGTATGAGCAATCCAGGGAGAAGGGGCTATTCTTCAGTAATTTTTTTCCCTATTGTCTTATTTATCCCCTACTGAAAATAATAGGAGTCTCAGTCTCTTCTTATGTTCCTCTTTCCTACAAAACACAAACCTCTTAACTCTTGGTGCAGCATTCTGACTCATGTACTTGAATGCCATCAGTTCCCTTTCCCCTTAAGAACCCCCACCCACATTTAATGAATTACTAAAAGAAATGTTTTTCAAAATATCTACAAATACCAACCCTTATATTCACTTAAGGCAAGTCAGTTGTGTCCCCTCATAATAAGTACGGTAGTAACAGCAAAACAACACTTATACTAGGTACTCTTCTAAGCTTTGTATATATACAATGGCATTTGATCTTCATGATAACCTGCGAGGTAGAAACTAAGGTATCAGACATTATCCCATTTCACAATTGAGAAAGATGAAGCAAAGAGAATTTAAGTAATTTTCCTAAAGCCTCCCAACTTTCCCAGAGATAGGCAGTCCAATCCCTAAAGCAAAGGTTTTAACCAGTATGCTAAAATGACCTTGAATCATAGGCTATTATTATACACGAGGGGCCCAGTTCACAAATTCGTGCACCTTGAAAGGAACTGTGGGCCACGAGGCTGTGATAGGCACAGGGTCAGGTCTCAGCCCATCCTCCCCACTCCCACCCAGCCCCTCCTGCTGCAGTCCCTGGTCCAGTCCTCTGTCTGCTGGCAGCCCTGCTCCTGCCACCCCTGTTCCCATATGCTAATGGCACTGGCCCTGCTTGCACCCACTGACGGCGTGGAGCAATTGGGGCTGGCGCCAGCAGTGGGTGCGAGCAGGGCCAGCACCAGCAGCGGGTGCAAGTGGCAGCTCCAGCACTGGCTGTGGGTGCGAGCGGGGCCAGCGCTGGCAGCAGGTGTGAGCGCCAGGTGGGACCGCGGCGCGTGGGAGCAAGGAATTTTCAGTAACCACCAGAGGCTCACCCTGATGACAGCGACTGGCACCCCGCCTTGGTCTGGTGTCCCCACTCACCTGCTCCACCATTCCACCGTGGCCGATGCCCGCCATGTTCCACACATGCCCCCTGATGGTCAGCGCATGTCATAGCGACTGGTTGTTCGGTTGTTCAGTTGTTCTGGTTCCGCCATTCGGTCTATTTGCATATTAGACTTTTATTATATAGGATTGGGGTATACTGGATGAGTACTTAAATTTCTATGAAATTTTAAAATTTAACCTCTTTATAGTATCCTAGAGCTATAAATGACTAATAAACCAGATTAATATACATGCTGAGACAGAAGGAGCTTGCTAACCTAAATTGTCAGTGTTTCAGCAATGTGATTAAATGAAGACCATTCAGAGCAGAGATATTTTGTGGAAAGATCACATTTCCTCAGCTTCTTAAGAGCAAACAGCCAATGCCAAAGATAGATCTATCAGGGGTGGGCAAACTTTTTGACTCGAGGGCTACAATGGGTTCTTAAACTGGACCGGAGGGCCGGAACAAAAGCATGGATGGAGTGTTTGTGTGAACTAATATAAATTCAAAGTAAACATCATTACATAAAAGGGTACGGTCTTTTTTCTTTTTAGTTTTATTCATTTCAAACGGGCCGGATCCAGCCTGTGGGCCGTAGTTTGCCCACAGCTGTTCTAGATCCTACTTATTTTAATGTTATTTCAATTATAAATGAAAACTTAGTCTTTCCACAATCCTTTTCTGAGTTAGATAAGCATTCCAAAATTATTTTAAAAATATCATTTAGATGACTGTAGAATCACTTTTAGAAGGTTTTTTATTTAATGCACAAATGACAAGATATTTAGTGTTATAAACATGATATGCTTCTGTGTTGTGAAAACCTTTTGCTCATGTTATCACAGAATGCAAAATGCTACTACAACACTAAATAAATCAATTACATTAGTCATCTAACAGGCGTAAGCGAGCACAGCACAATTCGTGGGAGCACTTCATGAGCATTTTTCATGTCTGTCAAAATACAAAAAAGGGTTAAGAACCAGAGAGTGAGGAGAATTTGTTCTAGAATATCTGAGAAAGTCCCATGAAAAGTAGAATTTTGATTGGTTTCATTTAGTTAATGTTAAACTATCAATGACATGAGTAAAGGTAGAAGGAATGAGGTAAGATTTTTATCTCATGAATGTATGAAAGAGATAAAAAATTTAGTTTCTACAGAAAATGCAGATATAATATATATTGTGTGTAAATAGGTAATTTTATAAACTAAAAGCTTCATCTCAACCTCTCAACTGCATAAAAAATTGGCAATTCATTGGTATTCAAAATTTTCTCTACTGGAATTCTCTAGCCTAAAGTTTCATTTTCCTAACGTTGGTATTGTCCAACAGGCCACTGACTGTACATATTTATAGCTTGAATTGTCTTTTCATGACTTGGGATGGTGGAAGATTTAAGACAGTGTTTTTCATATGTAAGATAACTGAGGACCCTTTAAAGAAAGAAAACCAAAGTCAAATTGCAAATTAAATTTTTCAAAAGCTTCAAAATAAATTTAGTACAAGCAGTTTAGATGTAATATGAGTACTGCTGTTTTGCTACAGTGTGACTGTGTTACTGGACTTTTCAACATAATCTGCTTTCTTTCATATTTTTATATGACTATTTAAGCTAACATTGTTTGAGCATGGTGAGTATTGTTCTATGTGATTTATATGTATAGAGTCTTTTAATTTTCACCACAAATTCTATGAGGAAACAAATTTGTTTTCATAGAAAAATAAAAATCTCTAAAGCAAGAGATTGTAATTATGTTCTAAAGATTAAATAGTGAGGGGTAGGTTCAAAAGTTGGTAATCTACCAACAAAACTCTCTTAAATACTACATGGTAATGCCCCTAAAATAATGTATATCACCACACTAGTTCTTTCCACCACTGAGTACTAAACAGTGTTGTAAAAGGAAATAAAATGTTATTGGGGATTAAAATATAAAATATATTTCTAGTATGTGTAGAGAAGGAAGACCTTTTCTTCTACCATCTTATATCACTGAGACCTATAAATTAAATGGGCAAAAGACAAATTAACTGGAAAACAGGCATACAATTTTATTTGATATTAATATTTTAATATCATGGAGGCCTTCATAGGAAAGAAGTCAACATTTAAAGAAGCAGTTAACCTTCAGGGTTTACATACCATTTTAATAAAGGGCAACAAATTGTGGAGAAGTGAAAAGGCAAAGCAAAAGGACTTTGGGATCCTGGGAGCAGTAATTATGGAGGGTAATCATTGAGAGAAACGAATAGACAATAAGGATTATTTTGTAGGATTTTATGCAGACTCATTGGCACCACCTCCAACTCTGGTGGTGAAGATTGTTCTTCCTTTCCTGGTACAATAAAAAGAGGGCAACTTTGTGAGGGAAATGTATGCCATGTCTTTAGGCACAAAGGAGAAGGGTATCAGTTATTTCTCCGTTGCCTTCAGCTCAAAACAATCGTTATGCAAAAATGGCATATGTTGGGGCAGCATACTCTGATTCCCTTCACATGGAAATACAAATCTGGCTGTTTAAAATAAAAACATGGTGTGTCAGTAATGCCGTTGTGTCTAACAGCAGTAATGGAAGTGAAGGGCAAGTTACTGGAAGTTCTTAAAGTTGCTCATCAGGACTTAAGTAATGGATAGTCACTCTTGTGGTGTGTTCCTAAAAGTAATTCCCTGTTTTTCTGAATAGATTATATGTCCAATGTAAGGAGGGAAATAGGTTGCTATGTATTGATATGCTTGGTATAAATTTAAGTAAGAAAGGATGAAGAGGGTAAGCCAGCCCTAACTGGCTTGGCTCAGTGGATAGAGCATCGGGCCTGTGGACTGAAGGGTCCCAGGTTCAATTCCAGTCAAGGGCATGTGCCTTGGTTGCAGGCACATCCCCAGTTGGGGGTGTGTAGGAGGCAGCTGATTGATATTAGTAACTCTCTATTCCTCTCCCTTCCTCTCTGTAAAGAATCAATAAAATATATTTTTTTAAAAAAAGAGGGTAAGCCAGCTGGATAGGATACCATTTAACTAATTAAAAATTTTAAGTGCACTCATTCTTTTTTTTTTCCTGAAGAGGAGTAATAAAGTCCACAACACCTGTCACTATTTTAGATCCAATGATCTGGGAAAACATTTGGTACAGAAAATACACCAACCCACAGGCATTAGTAGAGCTGGCTTCACAGGTAGCAGAGTGTTGTTCATGGTATTTGCATTTGATTGAAGTGCACAAGTGGCAATAGGAGAGAGAGAGAGAGAAATGCCCCAGGCCCTTTGTAAGGAGTTGCAGACAACTTCTGGACTGTTATTCAGAGGCCAAAAGAAATGAATATAAAACAGTCATTCAACAGTTTTAGCCTGTTTCCTTCTACTTAACTGACTTGTGGGTTTACATAGTGTTCTGATGCCCATGGCACACTGATTCTCCGATGCTCACACAATTCTCTTCCTAACAGTGCACTTAAATGATTTCAACAACAGTAGTATTTTTTTCCAAAACTTGTTAATGCCATGTTTGTTATTGTTGTATCACTTAATTAAACTAAGCTCAATAAATGCTTTCAACATCACATAAAAAATTTGATATTAAATGAAATGTAATTCTCCAAGTAAATAGCATCAACAGAAAAAACAAAATTGATTCAAGCACTAGAATTGTCAGATACAGAATATAAAATAAATATTTCAAAAATGTAAGAGGCTTCATATAAAAGAAAACTTAGGAAAAAACAAGCAAAATCACTAGAAATAAAAATACAGCAGTTATGATTTAAATTCACAGGATGCTTTTTAACAAAATAGTCTTTACTCCTGCAGAAAAAAAAAAAAAAAAAACCCGGAAAA